>NW_005354385.1:13755522-13765920 GCF_000412655.1 Myotis brandtii | reverse complement strand
GGAGCGGGGACCGCCGAGCGCAGGAGAACCCACCCGAGCCTCGGTCCCTTCTCCTAGTCCTTCCTCCCAGAGCGAGAAACAAGGATTTTCAAATCTGCAGATCCTGGGGGTTTCCTTCTCAAAATCAATCAAGTGTTTGTACTTGGTTAGGTCATGAACTCCGAAACTGGGCAGGGGGGCGAGGAGAACAACTTTATAGATGATTTAATATCATTTTGGAGGGTGAAAATATAATTTTAAAAGTCTTTTTAATGAAGCAAAGAAACGTACCCAGTTTTTCATGCGGATTTAACTAATGAACTGAATGTTGAGGGGGCGAATGTGTGTGTGTGTGTGTGAGAGAGAGAGAGAGAGAGAGAGAGAATAGCGCTTGAGCCACTGACCTGCCCGTTGTTGTTTGAAGCTCCTTTGTTGTTTGTAAGTTTTAATTTTCCAAAAGAGATTTCCTGGCGCATCCAGTGAGCCCCCGTGTTGGGGGAATCCGGATGCATATAGACCCGATTTCCTAGAGAAAGAAATATGTTGTTTACATATGCCCCGGGCACTGCCCAGTCCCAACTCCTCGATGCGTAGGACACACACACACACACACACACACACACACACACACACACACCTTATTCCATTCCACCTAGAGGCCCATTAGCGGGGGCTTTTTAGGCCGCGCTTTCTTCCGATTAACTGGGCATCCTATTAAAATAGCTTTTGGATAATCCTCCCCCTTCTGTCTGTCCCCTGTCCCCCCTCGTTTCCTTTTAGAAGTCATTGGCCGATCGTTTTAAAAGTCGCCGAGCCAGTCCACAAAGGCTTTAATTAATCATTCTCACCTAAGTAAGTGTCAGGAAAACGTGTTAATTGGAAGGACTTGCCTTGCACATTGGTGTCCGCTTTGCCGCAAGGAACCCATTTGCCTCCTTGAAACCTCCAGTGATTGGGATCCGCCAAAATCACATCCACAAAAATATTGTAATGAGCCGTGGGATCGAGACCAGAAATGTTAAAACTTAAAAAAGGAAACATGCGCCTATTTAAATTAAAGGGGGGGGGGGAGAGAAAGAAAGCAAGGAGGAAAACATAAATGTTAAAGATTAGAAGAAGCGCTGCGCCAGATAGCAAAGCAAAACTTGTTCGCTCAGCGTCGGTAGCGAATGTTTGCGGGGTTAGAAAAGGGGTTAGAAAGGGGGTGGTGGGGAAGGGACAGAAGCGCGGCCGAAGCCCGGGGTGGGGTCCGGCCGGTGCGCTGGCGTGGGGGAGCCGGCAGGTATGGCCGCCTAGGTGGAGAGCAAGGCTGGCGACCCGCATTTCCACCTGTCGTGCACCCCGGCGTCCCTCCCCACTCGCGGCCGCTGGCCCGGTCTCTCCCTCGCTTTCGCCTTTCTCTGCCCACTGACTGCCTTTCCGACCACCTTTCTGGAGAGGGACCCCCCACACACACCCCCAACATCACCGCAGTGGTTCTACCTTCCACGTCCCCCTTCTCCAAAACCAGCCAACTCTAGGGAGCACCAGAGCGCCTTCCACTCGGCTCCCGATCCCGAATCCTCGCAGCCGCGGCGGTCACAACTTGCCCCCGGCCGCCCCAGGAGTAGCGGCAGCCGAGGACGTAGCATTTACCTTCCCTGTTTGGTGATGATCATCTCCGTTTGGTGCCGGTGAAATTTCAGCCAGAGGGGCCTGTTGCACAGGTACACCTGCGCTTTGCCGGGCACAAGCCCGGGCTGCGTGGAGGAGAACTGGTAGAACGGGGCTCCTTGGTAGGAGTGGCCGTACTGCTGTGGGTAGGGGTAGCCGGCCGCGGGGTAGCCCTGCGGTGAGGAGTTGGACAGGAGGCTGTTGTAGGCTCCGTTGGTGATGACTGGGTGGTGGGCCATGTAGCGGCTGGGGCTGCCAATGGAGAAGGCGGGGTGCGCGGGTCCGTGCTGGCCGGGGTACGGGAACATGGCACTGGGAGCAGTGGCCGCAGACTGTGGCTGGCTAGACTGAGAGAGGAGGTAGCGATCTGCAGCAGAGCCATCGAAACTGTGACGAAGCTCAGAGACCCCCTCCAAGACAGGAGAGAGTTTACTTCTCTGGACGTCCCCTGGTGAGTCCTTGGAGTCAGGAAAATTGTCTGTATCTGACTGATTCGTCATCCCCCTGGTAATTTTTTTCAAAGGTGAACTTCTCTCCAGGTTGTCAGTCGTCGAGATAATGGGATGATCGTGCAAGACAAGCTCAGATCCGCCTGAATGTGGGTAGCTGCTGCTCACATTGAGAAATTTCTTGGAGAGCATGATAGAAGGAGAAAGGCAGTGCTCCAGCTGCATAGCTCTAGAACCTGAACACTCGCCCTCCTGTCCCTGATTTTTAAAGTCCTATTTATCATAAACTAGAAATCCACAGACCCCCTCACTAGGCAGAAAGCACTTCATCCAGCGAATGCTTCCCAAAGGTTTGATTTACTTTTTTTTTTCTCCTGGGAGAAGAGATTGGCCAATTGACACTATGCAGCAATCAGAAAAGGCTCGCTCACTTTTGATCTTGCTGCTTGTGCAGCCGATGAAACGGCTCCTGCCATTGGTTAACTGCTGACAGTAATTTAATTAGATAGACATTAATTAGGATAATCACCTGGCTCCTGGTCGCGATGATCATGGCAAATTGAAGGGGATGGTTTTATTGTTGACTTGGGGTGGGGGGTGGGGAATGTGTGTTGGTTTTACGTGAGCACTGTTGTGTCACCTTTAAGCTTTGTGACCACTGCTTTAGGAAGATTCAAAGACGTGCAATTTACTAACCATTTTCCTACCCCCCCCCTTCCTCCTTTCGAGCTGAGGGGCGGAGGAGGGAATTTGACGATGCTAGGAGACTTCGGATCTGAATGAGCCAAATATTCAGTTGAATGTAACGATTTCAAGTGCAAAGTATACAAAGCGCGAGCTGGTGGCCTCTTCTCGCCCTGTAAAAGTTCCAGAGTCTGTCTTTTCCAGTTAATACAGAAGCACACAACACCTGAGCCAGTCCTTTGTGAGCAGGTCCTGTGTGTCCTCGGCGACCCCCACCCCAACATACACCTTTTTAAATTCCTAAGTAAATAAATCACTGCTGCTGAGAGTCACAGCGATGAAAGTGGGCGGGAAGAGGGAGAAGTGGGGGCGAAAAGCAGCAACTCACTCACCCATCCACCGACCTCCGGAAGGTTCGGTTTCTTGGGTGAGCACAGAACAGTGAGAACCTATGATCTTTTTAAGTTTTGAAATAATCATAAGCTGTCGGATTGAAGTGCCTTAATGTACTCGCAGTGGCGTTTAAGAGGTCTTCACTAAATATTTTATCAGCGAGCTTGGTTGCATGTTATCTGAAGAGCATCTAACTGGGGGCAGGCGCCCCGCATCCCTGGCGTCTCACTGCACGACATTCTCTCCAAGGTACTGCCTCGGCGACAGGTTCAAAAGCCTCACCAGAAAAGGAAAGGGCCGCGTCCTCCTGCAAATGGGTTCGTTAGAAGCACTGATCTGTGGAGACAGAGTGGAAGTGGTGTCAACACAGCGATCGCTGCTGAAGACTCGTGTGTGTGTGTGTGTGTGTGTGTGTGTGTGTGTGTGTGTGTGTGGTGTATGTGCACGCGCGCGTGCGCGCAGTGTTTATATAATCTGGAGAGGAAAAGAACCCATGCCAATAATTTTAAAATGCGAAGAATCGGAGGAGAAATTGAGAAAAGAAGCAATTTAAAGGATATTGGCATAAATAGCTAGCACGAGGCCCAACGCAACCCCAGGTGTAGAAGAAATCTAGTACTCGCTCTGCAGAGAAGCCAGCCCCTGCCCGGACCGCGCCGGACCAGAGGGCCAAGAGCAGCAGACGCTTTATGCGCCCAAATCGGCTCCCCCTGGCACGGCACCCGCGGACCTGCCCTCCTGCCGCTTCCCCCGGGACGCGGAGCCGCGCTGGAGTATGGAGCAGCCTAGCACCCGAGCTCACTCCGCCCTGCGAGCTGGCCGGCAGGCGGCGGCTCCGCGCGGGGCGCTGCTGGGACTGGGGCTCATAGTGTGGGGTCCCCGAGCGGCCCGAGAGGAGGCTCCCAGGACCCTGGCGATCCTGAGAGGGAGCCTCAGGGTAAACTGAGGGAGCGCGAGCGGGTGGCATAAGGCGCAGAGCCCGGGGCACACACTCTTTCCCGCGCCTAAGGAACGGCTGGGTACCTCCGCCCGGTGTGGCCTGCGCCTTTGCAAGAGCGCGTCTCTCTTCCCCAGCAGCTCCCGGAGGGACGGCTGTGCTGGGGACATAGGTGGGTCCTGGGCAGGGGCGAGAGGGGTTAACCTGGCGGGCGCATTTTCAGATCGGGCTGTGCTGAACTCAGACTGCGCGCCGAGGCGGGCGCCGCAGAGGGCACCAGCTGCGGCTCCAGCAGGGCGCCGAGAGCAAGGCCCTGGGCAGGACAAGTTGATGGACCAGATGTCCTAGACTCAAGCCGAGACAGTTTTCTGGGAGAAAATACAGCCAGACCCAATTTTCCATTCAGAAGCATATCTCAGCTCCTTGCCTGCAAGCTTAATAAACGAGCAGGGCCTTGGCTATGCAGGCGTTGGGCTGCGGGATTGGAGTCAGTGGCTATGAGACTATTTGACACTTGTTTTTTTCTGCTCATTACCTTCCACCACCGTTTCTGAGAGGCGTTGGCTCTATTTTAGCTCCTCTTGTATTCCCTTTTCTTTGACCATGAGACTCTTTGTCCCTGAGTGTCTGCCCTCTGCATTGCTTCGTTACCCCCTCCTTCCTCAGCAGGACACAGAGCCTTCAATGTGTAGCAAAAAGGTGACATTCTTCCACCTGGGCTCCTTCTTGAGGCTGTCATTCCTAGCACCCTAAATTGTTTTGTGTGTATTTTTTAAATGAAGAATGCTAAAAGGAAAGGTTAAAGTATTGAAAAGGTTAAAGTGCACGTCCCTCAGAATTAGGAGACAATGTACACTCACTTTATCAGTACGAAATTCAGTGATTCCTCACATACAGGCTATGCCTTGAATTTATATACACTCAAGAAGGAAAACTAAGGCTTGCCCCAGGATCAGCACACCTGCTTTTGAGCCATATTTATGCAGAGCAGTGCAAACTTTAAATTGCATATGAACCATGCCAAGATTCAGGTCTGGAGTGGGGCCTGGATTCTGTATATATAAGCAGCTTCCAGAGGGCTCAGGTGTTCCTGTTCCAGGCAGATCACACTGAACAGTGAGGCTGGAACTTTCAATGCCCCCCCATACTAGTCTAAGAGTAAAGCAAGACTTTTTGTTCTGGTGCTACGTTAATGTTTAGTACACGTGTAAAGAAGGTCACACAAGCACACGCACACCTGAAAAGTGGCTCGTTGAACTTGTGATTCAATAAGTCATTTCAATGCCTAAGGGCCTGTGCCATCATAATGCTGCTAAAAGAGCAATACATTCAGAGACAAAGGTGTATTCAATGAGCTTCTTTTTCGGGCATCCTAATCTACAAAGAAAATGTAGGTTTGGGATAGGGAAGGGATTCTGATGTTGTTTTGAAATTGGGAATGTCTCCAACATGAACCAAGTGAGAGAAAGTGGTATGTGGCTGTGGAGAGCCCAGGAAGATGAGGTGATCACATAAGAGGGAAAAAGACAAGACTCGTGTAAGCTTTCTCAGTCACCACACTCACTCAGGAGGTATTTTCAGGGGGCTTAAGTGGAACCAAAAAAAAAAAAAATTTCCAAACAGAATGTTGAGAATAGCCATTGCATTACTGAGGCCTTCTTCTGAGGGCATACTGTACAAAAAAAAAAAAAAAAATCTGACTAGCTCTAATGAACAGTATTGTGAAATAAGTCATAGAACCTTATTTATGTAAAGGAAAAAAATCACGTATCCAAAAAAATAGGTCACACACAAGTTTACATTAGGCAAAAGGAAAACTTCCATTTATATTTTAATTACAAATGATTAGTTGTATGCCAACAAATTAATACATATTACATGTCCTACATAAAATATACTACCATCATATTTAAAAGAAGAAACTACAGGAAAAGCAAGAAATGTTCAGAATTATCTTATTCCACCAAAGAGACTGCAAAATATAATGGAAATTTAAGACACTTCCACTTTTAGTTTCTGCTAACTTTTCATTAGGCAAGCAGTAAGAGCCTGGAATTGTTCAAATAGGACAAGAATTCTACCTACCTCTTCGTCCATGCCACCCCTAGTAGAGGCTAAGTCTAACTCCTAAGTGCCCAAGTAAAACCTCCTTTAAACATTTTTGCCATATTTTCATGAAGGTACAAATAAGACTTAAATCTTTGTCTCCATATGTTTTGCCAACACCCTTTGGGATACCCAGTATGGTGCTGTACCATGAGTATTTGGGGCTGAACTTATGAACATCATCAGGTTAGAAGCAGGTTGTGGGATAAGGTCATCTACAAAAACTGCCATTAGTCAAATTTTTGTCTTTAACAGAAAACTGAGTACTTCTAAGTTACAGAAAGAGGAGAGATAACAGTAACAAAATTATTGCTTATGTGCTCATTATATTAAATTCACATTATGGCTAGTTTTCTCTTTTTTAAATATTTTTATTGATTTCAGAGAGGAAGGGAAAGGGAGAGATAGAAACATCAACGATGAGAGAGAATCACTGATCAGCTGCCTCCTGCATGCCCTACACTGGGAATCAAACCCGCAACCCAGGCATGTGCCCTGATGGGGAATCGAAATGTGACCTACTGGTTCATAGGGTGATGCTTAACCACTGGGCCGCACTGGCTGGGCTACTTTTCTCATTTCTGAAGACATTATACAGTACACTTTCTATGTCCAGTGGAATTTGCAGCAGGCAATTCCCACACAATCTCAACATGATTGGTGGATTGTACTCTTTTTTTTTTAAAAAAAAATGATAGTTTACATCAAAATTGCCCCTTCTTCAATTGCACTCTTCTGAGATCCTGACTGTATGTTAACAAGATATATTGTTTATACAAAATTAACTTGTGACAAATCCTTTAAATGAAAGATGTCAGCATTTTTCTGCATTACCCACTAATGAGGTAGCCACTCAGATGTTTTGTTATCACATTGATGTTTTATGTGTTATAAAATCTTAAAATGCACAGGGAAGCATATCTTAGTATGAAATTTCTAAAGCACTGTCAAATGTTATTCTGTCAATTCCACCCAGTGCCAAAAAGACCTCAGGAGACATAGATTGTAAATGTACTTTATTTTGTAAGCAACAATCAAAATATATTTGTGTTACTGATTTCTTCAAATATTAAATGAGATCTTAACAAAATTTGTCCACTTTGATGTATTCTTATATAACTTTGGAATCTGCAAAGACCCTGACTAAAGAAACAGAAGTAATTGCACAACTGAGACTGAAGGTGTTACAGTGCTGCAAATGATGCCAGATGTCTTACATTTAACCAAATACACCTTCAGAGGTCCCTTGATTTGGAGTATTAGGAACAATAGAGTAATGTACACTGAAAGTATCACTAAAAGCTTTCTGCACTGCTTTATTTAAATACGACAGTATCCAACATAGCTGCTAAACACTGGACAATATTTGAAGTCATAAGTACATCCACATGTTCCTCCAAATGACGTTTGGGGTCCTGAAAGAAAAAAAAATAAGGAAAGAAAGAAAAAAGAACCATATTACTGGTAGACAAATTAGACTTTTTTCAGTAGCTAATGAAATTCAGTCAAGAAAGCCAAACTAAATTGATATATATTTTACAATTTAATATTCCTAATATACTATTACCCAGCGGTTCTCAACCTGTGGGTCGCGACCCCTTTGGGGGTAGAACGACCCTTTCACAGGGGTCGCCTAAGACCATTGGAAAACACATATATAATTACATATTGCTTTTGTGATTAATCACTATGCTTTAATTATGTTCAATTTGTAACAATGAAATTGGGGGTCACCATAACATGAGGAACTGTATTAAAGGGTCGCGGCATTAGGAAGGTTGAGAACCACTATTACCTTTTTAGGATTTCTGTATCTGTTAAGAATTTAAGTGATAAAATAACAGATTACACAATGAAAGACTGACTTACACACTCAATGCTATAACTCTGTACCAAAGATTATAAAGAGTAATAAAATTCTATACAGCCTGCAATATTCAATTAAAAAATATAAGCATTTATATGTGTGTGTATCAAATCTGAGTATGTGTGTATATTTTCTGCCATTCACATATACTGAATGTCTGAGTGGTACTTTACTCAAAGCAGACATATCAAATTTAGGAGTTCAATGTGAATTCTCATGTCCTCTAAAATATAAGTTTAATTCTTGTATAATTTTAATATTTAGGGAACAGTGCTTTAAGTGATTCAGGAAATATTCTTGGGTCAAAAGTCACTGTTAGTAATTTAAAATTTTAAATACAATTTGGATCAATTATAAAATGTCAAGAATAAATCTTTCACGAAGCTGTTTTGGAAAAAAAAAGTATCAGAGGAAAGTGTATAGGTACAATCCTTTAACTTAACCCTGATCAAATCTATATTTGAAATGTCTGAGTTAAAAAAAAAAGCTTAAAATTGCATTGTAGTAGCCCTGCCCAGTATGGCTCCATCATCCCATGCACCAAAGGATTGCCAGATCAATTCCCTGTCAGGACACACGCCCGGGTTGTGGGATCGATCCCTGATGGGGGCCATGCAGGAGGCAGCCAATCAATGTTTCACTCTCATATCGATGTTCCTCTCTCTCTCCCTTCCTCTCTAAAAATCAATAAAAATATATATTTTTAAAAACAGCCTAAAAATTGCATTTTAGTAAAGGAAGATAAATTAAAATCTTAATTTATATTTATGTTTAATGCTGAGCTGAATGAAGTATTTCAGCTAAATATGAAAGCTTTGAAATAAAGAATATTGCACACAATAAAAATATTCCAATTAAAGCATTATTTTCTTTTGAGTATTGCTAAAATACCCAAGACTCCTAACTTTAAACAAATGTTCACCACTGGAATTATTTCTTGGCTGTTCTCTTCTAAACTACAATTTCAATGTATTTGATTTCTTTAAACAATCCAGAGATACAACATGCTACAAGTAATTTCAAGTAACTAGGCTACAATATTAAATTTTCTTTACTTCAGAAATAAGACCTAGAGCGTGTTAGGTGAAAGAGACTAAAAAAAGACTGGCAGGAAAAGATGATTATTGGTCTAATTCCAATACAGACAGTTTTGCTTTTGTTGTGCAATAGGCCAAACCAGTGAGGTACTCTGTTTTAAAAAATGATTCTGATGATTACACTTTGCCAATTATATATTTAATGTAGTCCTTTTATTTATTGCTAATTATTATATAAAACCTACACATCAAGAAACTACAGCTTCAGAGTAATTAAAAAAAAACAACAAAAAACCAGTTACTGAATTTTATACAGTGCACACTCCAAGTTGGTGATTTAATATATATTAGATGAAAATAAGTAGTGGGAAAAGACAACAGGGATGACCATATCCCATAGGATGAAAGAATAAGATGAACTATATTTCATTTTTGTTTTGGAAGGTTCTTGTTGTTTTTAAATTATAATATTCAGAATGTAGTGGGATTTAATTTCATCACTGTGATATTTTTAAGTAAGACCTTTGCCCCTACTGCTCTATTGGAGTAACTGGTTTTGTAGTGAATTGGTAACACACTTCCCGCAGTTATCTACATTACTTCTTGTGGCAGCTGGGTGATTCTTAGAGATTTCCCATCCAAGAATGGTCCTGGCCCAAACCTACATAGCTTGTGAGATGTGATGGGATCAGAGCATATGGTAGGATGGCTGCAAGCAAAGACAGCTTAGTGTCTTGCATCTGAAATATCAAGATTCTGCCAACATCAGCAATATGATAACCATGTTCCATGAAATGAAAAAATGTAATCAACATTCTTTAAAAAACAGTCTAATTAATCTGTAGATTCTTTTAATTGGTTGGTGTGCTCTCCCCAATCCTTAGGAAGGAGGAACTAAAATATATATTTCATCTTAGAAAAGTGAAAGAGCAAATACTTAAAATTAAAACCCTTTCTCATCATGCAGTATAATCCAATAGGTCTCTGAGCTTTCTCAGGAACAGTACCTACATATTGCTAAACTATATCATTAAAAACTGTTACATATGAAATTAATTTACCATTCTATTATCTTCAATGTTATTATTTCAAGTAAAAATAATACTTAAAAATTTAACTCAGGGCACAAGTTTCCTAATTTATTTCTAGTAAGGTATTTTCACTAAGATCTCACAGGTATATTTGTGATTTACTTATCTTTAGGTGGCAGAGAGAATATGACATTGAATAATTCAATGATTTTAAAATTAGTGTCACATTTACATGACAGAAGAGAAATGTAGATTGAACAGA
>NW_005354385.1:13745276-13755510 GCF_000412655.1 Myotis brandtii | reverse complement strand
ACAGGCCCTAAAATAGTTTTAACTTTACAAGAGTATGTTATTATGCGACTGTATAACCTATTACAGTACACCTCACCTGCTTGCCAACATTCTTTATTGCCAGCTGTTCAGGTGTCATCTTATCTTCTTCTTCTACAGCCTGTGAGTGAAACACAAAGGACAGAGTTTCAAATTCCTAAGTTTAGTTTTCCCATTGCAGAATAATCACCAAAGATAATGGCTATCATAATTTTCATTCTAGAATCTTTTATTAAAGAAATTTACTGAACAAAAATGCAATTTTACTAATCTTAAGAATATGCTTCAGGGTAATGAAAACTATTATCACCATCATTTTGACAACAGATTTTAGGAAATATGTAAAAGGCACTGAAAATATCAAACTGGACTACCAGTTAACTATTTGGAAACTATTCTGGAATTTTTTGAGGGATGGCTAAACTGGAGGATAAGAAGTACATCAGATAAACTCCTGGTCTATGATTTATTCATAGTATTTGATAAATGGAAAACAAAGCAAATTTAAGGATCACCCACCTTTAGAAAGAACACTATAGCACATACTACAAATATGGTTACAAAAGCAGATGAGATGGTTGTGGCAGAAAGCAGGAAACCAAAAAATCCCAGTGAGGTTTAGATTTGGATACTCTAACTTAATAATCCTGCAGCTGCCAAATTTCTTCATGTGTGAACAATGAACATGTAGGAAATGCAATCATCAGACATTTCCCATAAACTGGGAAGTTTGGCTGCATTTCACACCTTCTTAATAGTTTTGTAAACAGAGAACTTGAAAATGAGCAAAGATGGCAAGTGTCTAATTTTATAAATGGACAAACTATCTAGAGAATTTCCCTGGTAGAACCTGCCTAAAAGAAAAGATGGCAAATAAGTATTGTATTCACTGCTTATTACAGTATACTTATTTACAACACATCATTAGGAAATACACTTATGACTGATAAAACTGCAAAAAGGAAAAATAAAGTTAACACTGCAAATCCAGAATTCCCTAGATAGAGAATATGTTCATTTTCAGAGTCAGATGCCATTCATATTATTCTCGGCTATTTAAAAAATTATTTCCTAACTAGGAAATTGCTTCTCTCTATCTTAATGTTTTTCATATATGAATACACTGCAACACATAAAGTTTGTCCTCATTTACTTTTACAATTATGACACTATACCTTACCGACTGACTTGAAAACATATTAGATGAATGGAACAAGTGACATAAGTTTGTACTCTATATCCATTCAATGTTAGCTGCTCTATGCTCTGCCAACAACAGTACTTTACAGTATTGGAAGGAGGCAAGAGTTTTGGAACTTGGCTCAAAATACCAATCCCTGTACAAAATAGTTATTATGGAGTATTTTGGGGTATTGCAAATATTGAACATGGCAGATATGTAAAGATGAAAGTCAAATGTCATTTAAAGCATTGACCCTATATGAAAACTTAAGTAGAATGCAAAAACTCAATTTTAAAAATCTTCTACAACATGTAACAACTTTACCAATTAGTTTTTTCCATTTCCAATAATTAAAATAGAGAGTTCACAAACTCTTTGAGAAGTGCAGATGGTAAAAAGTACTCCCAGCCATAGATGCCATCTGGAAAATGAGGAGCAGCTGTAGATTTAGGCATATACTAAGGTTGCAAACCTCCATGACAAAAGATTAAGCACATCTCTTACACTCTAAGATAGACCAGATCACCACATCAACCCCCGAAAATATTTTCTCCATCTACCTAAGTTACCTACATTTCATCTACCATTTGGGCAAGGCCAGTTCGTCTTCATTCATAATTCTAATCTGGCAAGTCACCAGGAAAAATTAAGAAATGGTAGCAGCAGAAACAAATGAAATTCAGGCACAGGCAGTGTCCTCACTAGGGGAACTTCTGTGTTTATGGCAACTTCTGTGATTTGGCATCAAATTTTGCTTTTGCATTTGTGCTCTTCGGTTTACTCAACCAACAAAAAAGCACTGAAAATGTTTGTGGCTATTCACACTAGAAACGTTTTTAACAGTTTATCAACAAAGACCCCCAGATGGCTATCCCATCATGCACGGTCTGCACAGTTCTAAGAAATTCCTGGAATTTGGTCTGTTATGTTATCACAAACCCCTCAGACGTACCCCTGATCTCAAAGAGGCTTTTACAAAACTCATTAACCTTGTCCTCTTTTTTTCTGGTTATGGTCACATTTCTCAAGTGGAAAACCTGTACCTCAAATTCTACCATTCATTTATCCTTTAACAAATATGGATTATATCTTTGGTACCTCATTAACAGTCTTTTAAGAATCTCCACCAAGTGAGTTCCATGGACTCAGTTTTCTTGAATTTTCTGAACACCTTAGAGCTATTTCAACACGTGTTTTCTCTTCTACTCTTTTAAACCTCTGCTTTTATGACACCATGTCTGTTATTCCAATTCATATAACTATTCCCTGGGCTTCTTTTTTCCCCTTTGACATGTTAAGTTTGTTTACTCTCTAACATGTCATAATCCCATTTAAAGTACATGCTTTCTAAAGTCACAATTTTAAAATGTAATCGCATGAAATAGGGATATAAAATGAAGGTGTGTGTGTGTGTATGTGTGTGTGTGTGTGTGTGTGTGTGTGTGTGTGTGAGAGAGAGAGAGAGAGAGAGAGAGAGAGAGAGAAGTTAGAGTCCAGCCTGTTGAAAAAAATTACTATGGAAGAGCTTACTAGTTGCCTACTCAATATACATCTTCCCTTTCTTCTTTTGTAATGTAACCCTGATTTTATAAAGGCAGAAATGCTCCCAGGTGAAGACTACATTATAAAGCTTTCATCAAAACAAGGGTTGTTCAATTTTCTGCCACTGAGATATAATCAGAAGTGCTGGGTAAGACTTGCAGAAGGGATTCTGAAAGGGAAGTGATTTAGCTGGGAGGTATCCCTCTTTGCCCTTCCGTTTTCCCCCCTGTTGCCAAGAACTCAGATGGGATTGCTAAAGCTGCAGCAATCACCATGAAATCATGAGGCGATTTAAAGGATGGAAGCCAACATAAGGGAAGTGGAGTAAAAGACAGAAGGGTTCTAGGTCTGTGATGACTTCAAACTTTCATACTGGTCTTGAATTGCAAGAGACATACATTTCTATTTTGTTTAAGCTATTGTTACTTTGAGGTAACACAATCTTAGGTATAAATATCACCTGCTTAGTGCAAAAACTGAAAACAATTCAGGATTTACATAAAGTGTATCATTCCCCTTCCTTGCACCTAAGAGGTGACACTTACCATAATTTGTTAAGATCTATGTGAGATAGATGTCTTTGAAAAAGGGAGGGAAGGTAACATAGTAGGGATTTTTATTATTGTTATACAGGTTAATTTTTCATATATAACAGCAGTTTGCAAATATTTCTTTTAGTTGGTATTTGTAGTTTTTATTCTTCATAATTAACCCTTAAAAGAGAACCAAAAGAGAACATGCTGGTTTAAAGGAATATATCCTATATAATAAAAGGGTAATATGCAAATTGTCCCCTCTACCAGAGTTCAACCAGGGGGTGGAGCCAGCTAGCCAACCTCCCATGCCCCCGCTGTCCCCTCTGGCCGGCTGGACCTCACCCGTGCACGAATTTGTGCACCAGGCCTCTAGTTATATCTATTTAAAATTGAAAGGTAAAATTGGAAGGTGGCCTCCAAAAATGTTATATCACATTATTTCCCCACTAATGGTGCATTTTCCCCAAAAATTTATTTAATTTGAAAGGAAATTTTCTATGTACAATTTTAATTTTGATTACTTAATAAGGTTGAACTTTTTTTTCATGCTCATATGCCATTGTCTTCAGTTTCCTAGCTCTTTTGTCCAATTTATTATTGTTTTTAATAACTATTTTATAAGAATTCTTTAGATAATATGCAATTTTTGAATACCAGCATTTGCATGGTTAGCAGCTACATAATTCTAGATTATAATAATTACTAGAGGCCCAGTGCACGAAATTCGTGCACAGGTAGGGTCCCTAGTGGCTGCCGGCTCCTGGCTAGGGTCTCCCTTCCCCCGGCTGCCTGCCACCACCACTGGCTGGGGCCTCCAGCTGCCCCCTACTCCTGGTTGAACTCACGGTCAAGGGGACAATTTGCATATTAGGCTTTTATTATATAGGATATATTTTTTTACTTAAAAAAATTTTTTTTATATATTTTTATTGATTTCAGAGAGGAAGGGAGAGGGAGAGAGAGATAGAAACATCAATGATGAGAGAGAATCATTGATCAGCTGCCTCCTGCACACCCCGCGCTGGGGATTGAGCCCACAACCCAGGCACATGCCCTTGACCGGAATCGAACCCGCGACCCTTCAGTCCGCAGGCCGACGCTCTATCCACTGAGCCAAGCCAGCTAGGGCAATAATTATATTAAAAAAAAAAAAACTGATTGATTTGAGAAAGGACGGAAAAGAGAGAGAGAGAGAAAAAAACACACATCAATTTGGTGTTTCACTTATTTATGTATTCATTGGTTCATTCTTGTATGTGCCCTGACTGGCGATTGATCCCACCTTGGTACGATGCTCTAACCAAGTGAGCTACCCAGCCAGTGAATTCTAACAGTACTTTAATTTAGTCTGTTGGATTTCTATGCCTGCTTGCAAACATACCCTATCATACTTAAATCATGATAATCTGACCTGATTTTCCCAATACTTATATCTATTTTGTTTTTCTAATCTTACTGCACTAGCACAAACATTTTCATATTTAACACAGCTACTGTAGTAAACAAAATATAATTATATAATTACATATTTAATATGTAAACACATAAAGATATATCTGAAGTTTATTTAAGGTTTTAAGTAGGCAAATTTCTACCTGAAAAGCAAAGTGTCAGAATTCAGAATTTACAAGGCTACATGTTTGAAAAGTTGGTAAATTTTTATGTGCCTATGCTATCCTTAAAATGCTCTTTTATCATTCATTGATAAGTATTCAATAAAATATCAACATCTTAAAAAATTGATGCACCTGGCATGAATTAGGAAATTTGAACTAAGAGTGGTGGGTGTTAAAGTTCAATAATTAGAGAAATCAATGACTAATAATCAAGCAGAATCTGAGTGTGGAATTCAGACTTAAAACTGAAAAGTTGGAACAAAGGAATTTAATTATTTTCTAACCTCTGTTTACTTTAGGAGTTAACTGGCACCTAACAATAATTACCTTAATTTAAAATACCAATCAATTAAAAAGAATACTAAGAAAAATTGGTAGCATGGGCTTTTCTTTTTATATTTTAAGTGTTACTAAAAACTCCACCACATTCTCTTTCAATCACAGAGGGAATTACATTTCCAAATTTGGATTGCTTCATATCACAGCTTACACATTGTTTTCATTTTAAAACTAAACCTTACAAGTTTTTGAGTACTACAGAGATTTTTAAAAACTGTAAAATAGCAAAAAAAAACTTCTGCGGATGGGCAGCAGTAACCATAAATAGGTTATTTCCTGGCAGTGGTACCAATATGAATTTACTTAAACTTGTAATGTTACAGAGAAATGAAAACCATTCCTACAGTCTGCTGAATAATAACTTGTCATAACTTTTTAATTTATAATAGGTTAACTGTTTCAAATATGATAAATGATTCTTTCTCTTTACTCTTCACAGCATAAAAATATATACTAGAAAGATAAAAATATTTTCCTTGTAATCTAGAACCATAGGGGATTTCCAGCTTGAACACTACATATATATCAGGGCATGCTCTTCAAAGCCAAACCTAAGTCTGCTGAAATTTAATTTGTATGGGCCCAGCAACTTTTTTTCAAAGCTCAAATCTCTCAAAAGACATTGCTACACTTGGCAAATTTTATATACTGTCACCTGGTTAATATTTAGTTTGGTAAGATGTGTTTATTAATTTACTTTTTGGTGTGATAACCAGTATCAAATTTAACTGTCTCCAAATCATAAGCGCTAGCCCCTACCATTAATTTGTAGTCCTACATTTCTGCTTATTTAAAATGCAACTCTTTATCTCCTTTCACAATCCTTCCACTTCTATCCAAATTGGAACTGTTACTAGTACCATCACACTTCTAGTCATCTAGGCGGGAAACCTTGAATTCAACTTCGATTCCTCCTCCTCCTTTCATTTCATCTACCCAACGGGTGCCATGTTTTATTTGTCGACTGAAGCCTTCATTCCCACTGCCACTGCAATAATTCAGATACTCACTCCCTTTTGTCTGGGTAACAGCAAGCTCCTCCTAAATAGAATATCCATTTACAGCACTCCTTTTTCTAATCCATTTTCAAATTGTGCTTCTGAAGTCTGGTTCTTATGTTTCTAGAGCCACGTTCTGGATATATCATGCCCATGATCAAAAATAACTTTATTCTGCCCAGTTGGAGTGGCTCAGTGGTTGGGTGTTGACCTATGAACCAGGAGATCATGGTTTGATTCCCAGTCAGGGCACATGCCCAGGTTTGTGGGCTGGATCCCCAGTGTGGGGCATACAGGAGGCAGCCGATCAATGATTCTCTCTCATCATTGATGTTTTTCTCTCTCCCCCCGTCACCCTTCCTCTCTGAAATCAAATTATACACACACACACACACACACACACACACACACACACACAGTATATATATATATACTGTATCCTGAAACCCTGCTACTTGACTTCAATAACTTTAAAAACACTTTAGTCTGCATTATCACCCTCATGCATTATGTACTCTAGCCAAACAGGTTCTAAAACATGTCCTTGCCTTTTCTGTCTCTCCTAATCTTCGCCTGTGATGTTCATTTTGCCTAGGGTAACATTTCTCTGTATGTCTAAATCTTATTTATGCTTTAACATCTAGTTCAAATGTGGTTATCATTGAAGACAGCCTCCTGGGTTGTCCATAGCTAAAAGCACGAGCCTCTGACCTCCTGCCGTGCTTTACATGGACTCCTCTATGGCAGTGCTCTCTAACTTCCAGCTTGAGAGTCTACAAATCTCCTAGAAATCTTGTTAAAATGTGGATTGTGATTCAGTAGCTCTGAGAGTCTGCCTTTCTAAGAAGAGCCCAGGTGATACTGATGCAGCTGGTCTGTGGACAACTTGAATACTAAGGTGTTACGGAATACACCAATTTTGACCTGGTATTCTGGTTATCAGCTTTTCTTGCTGCCCCTGTTTTCCTATAAATGAAGGAAATTGTTTTCCATTGCAACTTATATAGGAGATATGCAATAAATATTTATAAACATAACATTGTAAATATGTGGGTGTGTATATATTTTACAAATTCTAGATTTTCAACCCATTAATGGGTTGTAAGCTATATGTATTTGTGTGTAATACTTATGTGTATAATTGAAATAGAATGAAATTGAGTCAAATGAAAAAGAAAACAGAATGTATCACATAAGGGTAAATATTGTTTCATAAAACTTTTTTGCAATTATATAAATGCAATACACACACACACACACACACACACACTTGCATTGTACTAGATCAAAATGTAAAACCTATTCTTTATGTGGCTTTGGTAAAAAAGCTGAAAATACATGTTATAGATTGAATCACATCCCCCAAAAGATATGCTGAAATCCTAACCCTAGATAGAGGTTAAAGTTATGCTGCCCCAAGCCAAAGACTGGGACTAACAGAAGCTGAAAAAGAAAGCAGGATCCTCCCCTATAGAATTCAGAGGGAGGATGGCCCAGCCAAGACCTTGATTTTGGACTTCTAGCCTCCAGAACTGTGAGGGAATAAATTTGTTTTAAGACACCAGTAGATAGTAGTTTATTAGGACAGCACTAGGAAACTAATACAATGCAGAAGATACATTTTAGTCATAGCTCAAGTATTTTCTTAATTTCAAAATTATAACAGAACATAAAACAAAAACATTATCATGGCCACATATATTAACACACAATATAAAAACGTTCATAAAATAAATTTTATATGGCAAGTATTAAAATATAACATCTCATTGTTGCCCTTTCCTTCCAACAAAAAGTCCTCTGAAAATTAAGAGACTTCAAATGTAAAATTATTTTAACAAGTTTACAGAAGCAATGGCAAACTATAGCCCATGGGCCAAATCTAGCCAGCTGCCTGGTTTGGTATGTAAAGTTTTACTAGAACACAGCCTCACTTCTTCCTTTACGAACTCTTACGCTACAAGAGCAAAGTACTAGTAGTTGTGACAGATCCGATGGCTGCAAAGCTTAAAATATTTACTATCTGATCTACAAATGAAGCCACTCTATTTTAACTAATTATATTTATACAATGCTTGGCATCTAAACATACATATTCCAAAGACTATAAGAAATAAATGTTGGCAGTAACTTTTACCTTATTGTAATTCTTGGCTAATTCCAACATCTCTTTTACCACTGATTCATTATGTTTACAGTGTTCACTGTAGTCTTGAAGTGTCAAACCTTCCATCCAACTCTTCTTATGCAAATTTAGTAACATCTAAAAAACATAAAGAAAAAGTAATAATTTTCTTATATGGAGAATATGTACTTCATTTATCTTGAGAACAATTTCACAAAAATGTTTGGAATTAATGAATTTAATTTTATTAACTTAAATAAACTCTAATAAGAATTCTACTAAATTTATATAACCCAAGGAATACTCCAGCCCCATGGCCTTTGTATTTGCTGTTTTTCTGCCTCAAAGACTATTTTCCTTATCTTCCTCAATTTCTTAGAGATAGGTGCCTTCACTAACAACTCAATATAAAAAAGCCCACTCACCCTATCTTAAACAACTTTCTTGCTTTAACCTGCTTTATTACTTTTATAACACCATCAACATCTGAAATTTTTCCTTTCATTTTTTTCTATATTTATTTTAGTTGAATTTATTGGGGTTACATTGGTCAATTATATAGGTTTCAAGTACAATTTTATAATACACTAATGGCCCGGTGCACGAATTCGTGCACATTAAAAGGAAATTAATTAGAATATTTTAATATCACTATTTGCCCTTTCTCTATAAATAGAAGTGTCAACCAAATACACAATCGACAATGAGATCGAAAAACACTCATGCGATTGGCGCCAGCGAGAGCTTTATATGTATCACACATGCACGAGTCAACTTAGCCTTTTATACTAGTAGATATAGAACAAACTTGCTTAATTAGACCTGCTTTCTGATTTAGCTAAACTTTCTCCAGCCCAGTGAAGCACCCCTACTTCTCTTTCAGGTAATTGTCAGCAACACAGCAGTAAATATCAACACGAAGCAGATTATTATTGTAGATCACACAGGGAAAACAAAGGGTAAAATATTTAACTGCAGCAGTGTTTGACTATATTCTGCACAGTGAGAAAATGTGAAGTCATTTTCAAGGTCCTCCATTTCTTACTTCTTTGCAGTTGGGTCAAGTTTGTAAGCTTTCTAAATCTCCATTTTCTGGCTAATGAAAAGAAAATAGGATTCCATCGAGTCTCCCATCTATCTACTCCAGGACTTCTGTGAGGATCAAATGAGATGAGGCACAGGAAAATGCTTCACAGAATTTAGTTAAAGTGTGAAATGTTTGCACCTGGCTATAAAGCAAGTCATGTTCCTGGGCTGAAGAAACTGCAAGGAGGCTAGTCATTGCGAGGGAGAGGAAGCTGGACGTTGCTACGTGACGTCATTACCCAGTGCCCACAGCCACCGTTGCTGGGCTGGGCTGTGGGCCACATTTTGCACCATGGGGTCTCGGCAGCGTTGGCTGTGATTTGGTGGGCTGTCGCTCTGGGGTGGTGGCGGGGCCTGTGACCCACTGGGGGAAGCCGAGTGTTGCTTTGTATCAGGTCCCTGGTGCCGTTTCTCTGTAAACAGCTAGTGCATGTCATGGCAGCTCCTGCATTGAGCATCTGCCCTCTGGTGGTCAATGTGCATCAAAGTGACCACTTGGACACTTGGCATATTAGCCTTTTATATATATACTAGAGGCCCGGTACACAAAAATTTGTGCACTCAGGGGGTAGGGGGGGGAGTCCCTCAGCCCCGCCTGTGCTCTCTCGCAGTCTGGGACCCCTCGGGAGATAACGACCTGCTGGCTTAGGCCTGCTCCCGGGTGGCAGAGGGCAGGCCCAATCCCTAGGTGCAGCCCCTGGTCAGGCTCAGAGCAGGGCCGATTGGGGAGTTGGGGCGCCGCCCCCTGTCATGCACAGAGCAGGGCGGATCAGGAGGTTGCGATGCCACCC
>NW_005354385.1:13727640-13743918 GCF_000412655.1 Myotis brandtii | reverse complement strand
GGCAGTTAATTTGCATATCGCCCTGATTAGCCAATGGGAAGGGTAGCGGAGGTACGGCTAATTACCATGTTTCTCTTTTATTAGATAGGACTAGAGGCCTGGTGCATGAAATTCTTGCATGGGGTGGGGGGTGGTGGTGAGGTATCCCTCAGCCCGGCATGCATCCTCTCCAATCCAGGACCCCTCGGAGGATGTCCGACTGCCAGTTTAGGCCTGATCCCACAGGGATCCCTCTTGCAATCCAGGACCGCTGGCTAACCGCTCACCTGCCTGCCTGCCTGATCGCCCCTAACCGCTCTCCCCTGTCAGCCTGTTCCCCCTAACTGCTCTCCTCTGCCAGCCTCATCGCCCCTAACTGCCTCTGCTTCACCACTGTGGCTTTGTCCAGAAGGATGTCTGGACGGTCATCTGGAAGATATCTGGTCTAATTAGCATATTACCCTTTTATTAGTATAGAACAGGGGTGGGCAAACTTTTTGACTCGAGGGCCACAATGGGTTCTTAAACTGGACCGGAGGGCCGGAACAAAAGCATGGATGGAGTGTTTGTGTGAACTAATATAAATTCAAAGTAAACATCATTACATAAAAGGGTACGGTCTTTTTTTTTTTTTTTTTTTAGTTTTATTCATTTCAAACGGGCCGGATCCGGCCCACGGGCCGTAGTTTGCCCACGGCTGGTATAGAAGATAATTTGTAAACTGTATTGTGTTCACCATATAATTTTTTTCTTGTTAATGCACTTCCTTCTAACTCAAGAAAAATCAACAGAGAAAGGACTTTGCCCTGTTTATTTCAAGATTACCAGGATCTAGATTCTAGAACAGTATCTAATCATAACAGACACTGAATGAATGAAACTATGTCGCACACTAGATCTTCAACAGCATAGATCAGCTTTCAAATGCCAAGAAGGTGAAATACCCATTTCCTGAATGACTGTGTCAAACTTTCTGAGTTTCAGCTTATATAATCTATTAATTGAGGGCTTGTATTAGATAATCTCTAAATCTCTTTCAAATTCAAACATTCCATTTATAATTTAAAAAATAAAAAAATTAAACTTTTAATTCTGACAACTAAAAGTTCAGAATGGAAAGTCATGACACTGGGAAGGAAATTACAAATTCATCTAGTTTGCAATCACATTAGCAAACTGGGATCAGACCCTATGAGTGATCATGAAATTAAACACCGTAGTTCATTGTTTTCCAAACTGGACTCCTAGTTCTGAGTATATATTCTTGGAAGTTCATAAATTTTCAAGTTTACAGCCTTAAGATAGTTTTTCTTAAAGTCTTACTCTAAAGTTGTTCTTCAGTTGCAGACTACCATTGAATAAGAGTTTTTTAAATGATTAATACCATTATCCAATGTGAAAGAAAAAAAAATGGTGACTATAAAATGATTCTGAACCAGTATATTTAGGTGAGATCCCTAAGCCATGAAGATTTGAAGACATAGTTAGAAAAACTACTCTACCCATTTAGAGGTTTGCAACTACACATGGCACAAAGTTCTTTTTATGCTGGAGAAGAAACCACATGTCAAAATCATCTGAGACTTTTAAAGAAATTTCCAAATTCCTCCATGTACCTCCAAGGGTCCAAGGGAGCAAGAAGATAAGTTTGGGGGGAGGGGAGGGATCTGGAAAATTCCTGCACAAGGAACCCCAATTTCTTTGATTTCTTCCTATCTTTGGCACTGATAATGTTCTAGAAAATATATCCTTAGGAAATTTAAATGCAGCTGCAACTACATGTGCTATAAAGCTACCTGTAACTAAGTGTTGAGAACTGGATTTTCCTACCACTTCAAAAGCAGAGGAGCAGGATATCCCTGCCATGGGGATTCCATTGTGGCCCTCAGGGAAGGCTGGGGGTTAAGTATACAGGTTGGTAGGATAAGAATAAAGGCAAAGCTTTTGGTAATGAGAAAGCACTTGAACTGAGCTACTACTAGAAGCATAACTGTAACATTAATTAATTTATATATTTGTATGTATGTTTTTTTAAGCCAAGGATGGTGGCTAAGTGTATGTAGTAGGGAAAATAAATAAATAATTCTTAAATGTAATTAATTGAATATTTATAAAAGTTGGATGTAAGATATCAGATTGATAAACTACTTATATATCTGAATGTATTTTCCAGTTTGTGTCTAAGTAGTGCCCCTTTTCATAGCCGGTAGCTATTCTATGTAAAATTAAAAATAATTGATGAACCTGTGGATGCAGCCTGACTCCAAGGCTTGTCATACTGGGGTGTATGTTGGGAGCAGTGATTATATGATCTGTTCAACTGTTTTCTCATGGAATTAATCCTTTGTGTGTGCAATATCGAGAAAGTTTAATATGAGCTCTGATTTTGGTCTGTTAAATCTTAGAGAAATACTTAAGAAGGAAAATGTTAAATGTAACCAATCTTAGAACCCTTTAACTTTTAAAATTGCAAATGTTTTATATTTCTCTATTTTCTAAAAAATGATAACCTCTTTAAATGTAAAAAAAAAAAAAAGTGATAATACTGTACTTCAAGCTATCAACTACATCTACCACAGCAGCCCTGGCTGGTGTGGCTCAGTTGGTAGGAGTGTCATGCTATATACCAAAAGGTTGCCAGTACTACTCCCTGTCAGGGCACATACCTAGGTTGCGGGTTCGATCCCCAGTCGGGGTGTGTACTGGAGGCAACTGAGCGATGTTTCCCTCCTACATCAATGCCCCACCCCCCCACTCCAGTCCCTTCTTCCTTCTCTCTAAATTTAAAAAATTAAAGAATAAAAAATTAAATTAAATTAAATTAAAATCTATCTTTAAGTATCTGAAAACCTCAAATTGCATTTCCCTTTTGACTCACCTTTAATTTACCCTAGGTAAACATGGTACTTTTTAAAAAGTAGTACACAATTACAATCTAATTTATTCCTTTCCAATGTGGAAAACTATTCAGTTTTTAGTTATAAAAGGTCATTTTATTGGAGAAGACAAATTAACCAGAAAAATCACAGAACTAGGGGCTTTTAGAATTTATCATAAAACCAAACTGAAATGTGTATTTCCTACTTTCTCTCCCACTTTAGCACCTACCAATAAGGTAAAATATCTTCCAGTATATCCAATAAAATATTTCTTTCTTTTATGCTGCAATTCATCAGGAATAAAAAAATATTTGGAACACTTCCATGAAATAGGTCAACAATTAAAATTCAAGTATACCAGGTCATAGTTTAAATGGTATGAAAAAGACATTTTCTTCCCCTCTATAACATAAAAATTTAAACTTACCTTCTGTTCTAGTTCATTTTTCCGATAGTTAATAGTAATAGAGTAATAATGTCTGTTTAGTCCATGAATTAATGCCTATATAGACAAATGATTTGAAAAAGGACAAATTAATATTTTTCACTTTATTAAAATAAATACAACTGTCTGAAACTCTTAACATATCCTGTAGACAATACCTTCATTATCTTCTAAAAAAGGCATTTTATCCTAATAAAGATTAAATTAGTTCTTTTCTGAGCTACAAGTTTAGAATGAGGTTTATAGGTGTGGGTCACACATTCTTCAAAGCATGATCTAGAGCAGCACAAATCCAACAGTTTCAGTAGCCTTGCTCAATCAGAGACGGGGTTTGACCTCATCATAATCCAAATTAGACATTAATTATTCATAACTTATTAAGCCTAATTTTATGATAGCTTTGGAGAATCTTTGTTATTTCAAAATTAAAGCCTAAAAAGGCTTTTATTGCTTCACACACAACATTAATGTGGGATCTCCCTTCTTAATTCAGTTCTAACAGATTCAAATAATTGTGTCCCCACATGTCTCCCAATGAACAAAGTAGTTTGTCTTACTGGGTCTATTTAGCTCATGCTCAATCTCACTAACCAGATATCCCTCCCACTCCCTAACTGCACTTGATCTCCAAGACAAACAGGCAAATCATAATAAAAATTTAATTAATGGTATGGCTTTATTAAGAAACAATAACCCTGCATGTGCTGGAATCCATTCACAACTGCTCAAATATCTAACTCCAGCCAAGAAAGTTCAGAGGGTCAGAATGGCATTCTGAGGGACCCTTATCAGCCTGCTATATACCTCGGACATATTTTCAACAAGTATAAAAATAAAGAGGGTTGGGGTAAGGGAGGCCAGGGGATTGTCAAGGGCGGGGGAAAAAAAGGAGAAACATGTAATACTCTTTGTAATAATTTAAGCAATAAAAAAAAAAATATATATATATATATATAAAGAATCAAATTAGGACACGTATATAATACCTTAAAAAATAAAGAAAAAAATTTTTTAAAAAGAATAAAAAATAAAATAAAATAAAGAGGGTTTTGGGGTTAACTCTCAGGAAACGAAAGATAAAGCAAACCAAAACAACCGCCATGCTCTCTAATTATTAGATTTTAGAGTGTAGGTGTTACGGTATTGAGGTAGAAGGGGTGGAAAGGAACTATTTAATAAGCACCTAGTATCCGCTTTATACATAAGTCTTCTAATCGTCACAACAATCTAGTAAGTAGGATGGTTCCATTTGTATTTTGCCAGATAGGAAAATAAGACAATAATCTTAATTTGTCCCAGTTTATAGCTAGTAAAGGTAAAGCTGGGATTTGGATCCAAGTGTTTCTGATTCCAAAATCCATGTTTTTTCTGCCATACAATGCTATAATGTGCCTTGGGAAATTCTTGGATTAAGTCTTTGAATTTTAAGTTATCAGGATAAAAACAAAGCAGAGCTTAGTTTGCTAGCAAAAACCACTCCATAAATACCAAAATATTTTAATACATACTGTAATAAGCCACTTATATTCTTAACATTTGCTATAATAAAATAGTTGATATACAAAATTAAAGTACTTAAGAGCACTTATTAAATCCTTATCCATTTTAATAATCATCAGGAGCAGTCAATTAAATTTCAGTGTATAGAAATGCTCTAGTGTAGAGATAAAAAAAAAAAGTAGAACTAATGAGGGCCTTTCTCAAATACTCATCTTTATGCAAATTAGGAAAAGTATCTGTTGGGTGGAAGAATTAGAAAAAGGTGCCCAGTCCTCCAACCAGACACAGACTGGCTGGAGAGCGGAGCTTAGATTTCAGATGCCAACTGCCCCCTCATCCAAGTACCTTTGTGCAATATCCTAACTACATAATTCTACATATTGGCCATACAGTTAGTAACAGCTATGGTCAATAGTTCTAGAAGTCAGCCAATGTGCCCACAGACAGGTCCATATTCTGGAGATTAACTGTACTACTGAAATATATAGTTTGGTATTTGAAGGCACTACCTACTTGATTTTCAATTACATTATTTAGATAAAAGTATTAAAACTAACAGAGGCAGTGTGAAAGATTAGCAGGTATAACAACAAAGCAAACATAAGTTTAAATCAAATGATATCCTCAAGCCGTCTTCAAATTTTTCCTCATCTGCTGTGTACCCCCCCCCCCACTGAATTTAGCACAAATCATAATTAGCCATGTGCAGTCCTCCTTCCGCATGAGCCCAAAAAGCACAGCTTATTGTTCAGCTCAGAAGATAATAAATTCTCTCAAATTAACCAATCTAGTTGAATTGAATTACAAGTTGTGGTTACATATGCCAAATATATGATTAGTTTTATCAAGAAAGAGACTAAACTTTTGAAAGGGTCAAACTGTAAATAAAACACAATATACCAGCAAATGCCATAGTATGTTAGGCAGAGAAAGGAGAAAGGTATGTAGCCAGAAAGTTTCTTAAAACATCAACACTTACTTTTTAAGTTACAATTAACAAAGATATGGCAGAGTTAGGAAAATTTAAGCAATTCTTCATTAAAACAGGATTATATTCCAGAAGCTCATTCATTACTTGGCTATTTGAAATCTGCAACAGTTTCTCACAGAAGAGCGCTCTAAAGCACAGTTCTATTCTATAATATATACTGTGGGCTAAATAAGCGTCTGGTGTCTGACCACTTTTTACAGCACCACTTGTAGGACAATATATTTTCATTTATTTACAGAGCTTAGCTTACTTGGCTCTTGGATATCCTGACCCTTTATTTCTTTGCTCAAAGCCTGCCACCCTTTCAAGAATAAAGTTCTGCCTAGGTTGGAACTCAGTACCAATCTAAGATGTTATCTATTCTAGAGGAAGAATGGTTTAGAGGAGGAACTAGACAAAGGGGAGTTTGGAGACCCTTCCTGCTGATCAACTTTCAGGTTATTTCTATGCTTCTCTAGTTAATATTTAGAGCAGAGCTTATAATTTTGTTGGTATGACAAATTTAAAACAAGTACACAAATAATCATCACAGTGAAATAAACTTCAAAATCAATCACCATCTAAATTATTTATATTTCCGTATTCACAAAATAATGCAGTCTCATACATTAACAAAAAAGTATATAGTGTAGGCATTATACTTTCCCCTCTCTACCAGGATTATTAATGGCTTCCCTTATTTAAAACATTAAAGTTCATATAAACTTTGTCTATTAGCTTTGTCTTATGGTAGATAATTCAACATTGTTAGTGCTTTTAAAATAACATTTTCTAAAAGCAGTATGTTTCATTGTAGACAGTTAAAGAAATATTTGGAGAAGGAAAAATAAGAAAAAAAAATCCTTCCATCCAAAGATAAGTAATACTAAAATTTTGGTATAAATACATAGGCAGTTTATAATATATATTTGCAACTTGTTTATCTTACTTTATAATCTTTTTCTTACTTAACAAACTTTCCCAAATTATTAAATACTACTGTCCAATAGAATCAGATTTTTTTCAGCATTACTATAAGAATACTGAAAAAAAAAATCAGCATTAGAAAAGCATAGTGACCACCAGCATGAGTGATGGCTGCTGTCAGTTTTCTATCCCCACTACTTGACAGTTGGTTTAAAAGCAAGATCCATCTCAACACGAACTAGTTTTCCTTCAAAATAAAAAGCATGTCCTTTCTGAAGAGCTTCTGATCCCCGAGTTAAAAATTCTGTTAACATATCACCACATTCTTCTGGGTTGCTTTCTTTGTAGCTTGTTTTAGAAAACTAATTGTTTTAAGGTGTAGCTTTTTTCTGCCACTTTTTAGCTTGATTCCATTTGAGTGTTTTAGTACTGAAACTGTCTTAATACTGTAAAACACCCAGATATATGTCATTCTGATGGGCGCTATATAAACTGTGAAATAAATATACTTACAGATTTTAATTGGAAGGCAAAACAAACTAAAATAAGAAAAAACCAATGATGCTTTATAAAGTCCATCTCAAGTTACAGACTATAAATTAGGACCAAAAAATACAAAGTGGACAGGGTAGAATAGAAAGAAGCAGATTTTTAATGTTGATTATACTCAATTTTTCAGGTTAAAACGCGGTGTTTAAATTTAAAAGATGAAATCTGCAACAGGTGGCTATTGACTTGCAATTAGTGAAAACTTCTGGCAGAAACATACCATGAAGTAATCACAATGATCTTGGATTGTGAGATGCTACTTAACCTTTTGCAAAAAATAATGAAGTAGTATGATGCTATGGGGGTTTATAAGAAAGGTCATTATCACAGGCTAAACAGGTCCAATAATATACTCTCTTGGAACATGCAAGCATGGGCTTGTCTGTACCCAATCAAAAACACTGGTAGCTTATTTCATACTCATTATACTTTGCAGTTTTCCCTGACTTATGAAAAAAATTTCCCCCCAAAGTGACACACCTCAAATCCTTTGAAACAAAACATTTCACTCTGATGGAAGATTTCAGATTACTTTTGACTGCTGCAGAAGTAAACTTCTAAAAGTACAGTTAGCAAAGTATCAAAATATAACAAAGGCTTAACCATAAATAACTACTAAAAGTACAGTTATCAAAGTATAACAAAGGCTTAACCGTGGATAACTACTAAAGCCACAACTCCCCAAAGACAATGGTATCGCAGCGTAAGGTTTCAGAGGTGGAACAGCAATAGCTACTATGAAGACTCTGTCCTACGTGTTCTATTTAACCAAACATGGTATTTCTGTCCTTTTAATTAATCTTCAGAGAAGCAATTAACTGTATAGACACAGGTTGTGGTGCATTTAAAAACACATTTAAAATAATTTTTGCAGATTATAAAGACTTGTATAAAAACAATGAGGCATGTGAATGATACAAAGAAAACATTAATCACTCAGGAGGATATTAAGTGTTGAAAACTGTAACGGCTGACATCACTTCAAACAAGATATAAATGCTAATCAAAGGTAATATATAAATATGTTTTGTAGGACTTGATTTAAAGGTGAGGATTAAACAGAAAAAGAAAAAAAGTTAAATACTGTTTGGGAATTATTTCTGGGCACCTCTTAAAATTTACATCAATTATGAATGACCCCTAATGCACTCCACCTGGAACTTCTATTGATCCTTACCAATGTTAACCATGCAAAGCCATAAGGTTATTTCAAGATAAAGATTATACTATGCTCCCCAAAAGGGTGTCCTCAAACTATTAGGAAAGTTGAAAGACTATACTAAAAACTAACTCACATAAGCAAATCTAACTTTTCAACAATATTTTCATAATCTTTTAAAGCACAAAAAAAGTAATCATATACAAGTTAAAATGCTAAGTGTTAGATCTCAGAATGGCCATTTTTAGTAGCTTTTAAAATGTAAAACATAGTTTTTAACACATTATCAAGTAGGGGCATTACCTGGATAGATGGCTTGTTTAAATGACCCAGATTTGAGGTTGTTTGTCTTGGTTCATGTCCTAGGACCATCATATTAGCATTGATCAATCTGAAGGCATCAATAACAACCTGTAAAAACAAGGTGTCAGGTCAATTCTCTTTTAAAAAGCAAGTGATGATGCCAAGCAACAGTGGACAAGGCATGATCAACTTGCATCTGTTTCTGGCCTATTTCCAGAAAATCATTTAATTATAATATTAATAAAAAAGAGCCTCCTGCTGACTGTGCCATCAGCACACCACCCTCAATCTTGTAATGTAAGGTGACACCAATTATTGCAATTTTCATAAGGCAGTAAAGAAAAATATTAACTTTGCATCTTTATTATTGAAGTGCTTCATTACTAAACTTACACTAAACAGCCTTCAGTGGTGTGCATATGTTTGTCACCTAACGTTTACCTAATCAAAATGAATGACAAAGAGAAACTAAAACTGAAAGTGAGCACAAGCTAAGGGACCACATCTAAAGCCCAGCCCTGTCACATCAATTATACCACCACAGTACTTGAAATGACAACAAAATTACAACCAGCAAGGCACTTGCTCCATGTATTCTCTTCTAGTCAGATACCTTTTACTTCTTGTGACTATAAAAGACTCTATATCTTGTGTGATGGCCTTAAGTGTCATCTGTGAAGCCACTGTCAAGAACAGGCAGGACAACACAAGAAAACCAAGGTCATCTATGCTTTAAGCCAGGAACATGGTATAGAATGACATGGCACGCAGTTCACAGTAAAGAAATAACAATAGGAATCCTCTTTGTGCCAAGTGTATTCAATATTTCTGTATAGAAAGACTTCAAATTCTTACATGATACAATGTCATCTGTTAGCTCTTACATATTAAGAGATTTAACAAGAATCACATACTGTCTCATAGCTTTTCTCTGTTTATTACCATGGATTTGAAAGAACTCATTAAAGCTTTTAAATATTGTAAAGTTTTAAGTAAAGCACCAGAACTTTGCCTCTTTCAGGGAATTGAAATCAATTACCGAGAGAATAAACTCAATACATTTATTTATCACATAAAAACAATCTTAAAGCAGGATAATATAGTATTTCTAAACTTGTCTTACATAGTGTTAAACAACTGGGATTTATCAACATTTTAAAAGCTATTGCTATTTAGTGGGTTCTCATTTGTACATGTTGTCTGCTAAAGAACAAGATTTAAAGAAAGAGAGAAAACAAAAATCTCCCTTTCTAAAAGGCTGCCACGAAAGGTCAACAGTATCAGAGTACAAACTTAAACCACAGCACTAGGAAAAGTGAGTCAATCTCAGGCCTCTATCCACTCTAAGGCAAAAACAAAAACAAAAACAAAAACAAAAAAAACAAACCCACAAAATCAACTTTGAATTTTGCTCTTATTTCTAACAGTTTGAAATTCCTCAAAGGTTCCTCTTGCCTCAAAATAAAACCAAGTATCCCCAAAATGTATGATTTAATAGTTTGTGAAACTATTTTCTTTTTATACAAAAACTACAATCCAGGTTTAACTTTCACATTTATATATAAATATATATGTCCATCTGTATACTTAAAAATTTTTCTAATCATGTTTTTCCATACAGCAATAAAAATAGGTACTAATATCAGACATTATAATACTTTAAAACAGTTGTCTAACATTTTCTATTAAAAAGCACATAAAATGAGATAAAATTAAAATGTAGTCCAAAGCAAAGTGACCATTTTGATAGATGTGCAACTTACATACAGAATTAAGAATTGCCACTCTTACTATTAGTGGTAAATACAAAAGAGCAAAGCATCATTTTGATCCAAATGTTTTTAGAATACTTGGTTTCCATTTTTAGATTTCAGTAAAATGATTTGTAGGAAAATACACTCTACAAAACCATGAAAATTCCATATATATAAAATGCCTATATACTTTTTTATATTGAACTCTTTCAAACAAAAACAGAATAGAGCTACTTTACATGCAAAAATATCTGTAATATTTCTCTGGAATATTATAAGCAGGTGTGAAACTTCATAAAAAAGGAAATTAAAATACCACCTAAGTAGATATCATGATCAGTTAAAAACAAATGTGAATAAAAATTTTAAATTCTATTACAAATTAAGAGAAAAATTCAACAATTCAATATACTGTTCAGCTAATAAATGATGGCCTATGTGAAACAACATGCTTAGGTGGACAATTCCTGAGTAGCAATATGATAGCCAATAGAAAATAAATACTTTACACTAAGATTAAAGGAATTTGCTGCCATCACTATAGCAACTGTCTAAGGAAACTAACATGTTCAACAACCTGCAGACCAAAATTAGACTTAGTATGCAATAAAAACATAAATATGGCAATAAAGTCTACATTTTAATTTCTGTACAATTTTATAATTGCTTTTTGCGCTGTGAGAATAAGTGGGTTTCTCCTTTAGAGCAACCTATCAAAATAGACTCATTAATGTCCAGTGCACTAATGAGCAATGGGTAAAGAAGGTGTTAATTATGCCACTGTACGATTCAAGAAAAAGCCCCAGTGAGCACTTGGAGGTGTGTACAAGCTGAAGGCGTTTCTCCATGTTTATGTATTTACAGCATGATGCAATAGAATGACAGCAAAGTGGTCACTCCATGGATAAGAATGAAAAGCTTAGATACAATATACTGAACAAAGAACCCCCAATGATTAATTAAGGCATTAGAGGGGGGAACAAGGCAAATAATCCACTTTTTGGAGCTATATGAATTTTCTAAGGAGTTTGTTTTAAAGTATATATACATCAAACCAGTTCAGTTTATGCCTTATAAATCCAAATAGGAATTTAGCAAAAAACAAAACAAAACAACACAAAAACTACCTACTTAATAAGTAATAAAACCTTGTAAGCTAAAGCATGAAGAATATTTTCAGGAATATGATGCTACACTTTTTTAATTCCCTTCCATGCTGTAGTCCTACACACCATACCGAATCTCTATTCACCAGCCTGATCATTTAATTTTTTCTGGTACAAGTGCCTTGAGACTTTTCAGAGGTCACTGCAACAGTAGACAGCTTATAACAAAACCATTAGCAGTTTGGCTAGCTTAGGGAAACCTCTTACTTTCCTTTTTTGTTTATTATCACTGCATGAATCTGCAGCATATGATAGTTTATAATTTCTCAGGCTTGTTAAATTCATGTTAAAGGTCTGTTTTCTTGTTGAATAAATTTTGTTCATATAATGCTGCCTATTTCATACACTCAGTCTTTAATAGCACCTTTGGTCTATGCGCAACTCACAGATCAAAACAGAGGACTAAAATAGGGGTTGATGATGCTATTTACATGTGTGATTCCTGCTGTCTTCTTGTTAGTAGCTTTAATATAATAGAAGACCTTGTCTGTTTTGTAATTAACACATCTTTACTGGAGAGATATTTGGAAGTGATTGCTGTGAATATACTGGTTAGTAAAATAAACACAATCACACACCACTTTCTGTTATCAGACAAATTTGTGAATTGTACACATTATATTCCAGATCAACAAACTGTGATATAACAGCCAAGTAGAAGACACATATTTATATAACCCTTATTTTTCTGAAAATATGTATTCATTCTGACCTTGCAAATATAATTAGCTTGTGGGATGTGCAGATTTCAGTATCATGGTTGCTTTACTAATTGCAACTCTTGGAAATAGACACTAAATATTTGGAAGCTGCCAATACAAAATAAAAACTACATCTTTTTTGTACATCTGTCTTAGCTTATAAAAGCAAAATAGTTTTAAAAACAATACTGTGTTCCATATTTATTGCAAGCCCACCCAAGGGTCAAGAAACTATCATTTCAATTTAATAACGAATATGGTTTAGGACTCAAAACTAATTATTTTTTAATCCCGCTTAATTCATATTTTTGGCTTTTTTCATGAGTATAGTACAGTTTATCCAATATGCTATTTATTTTTAAATTTGTGTTTTCATATCAACTGCTAGGTCACTGAAAGACTAAATTAAATTTCTAAAACACCAGTCTATATTTCCCAATTTTTACATTCAAAGGAACTTATATTTTTAAGTAACTCTTAAAATTAGTTAATACAAAGGAAAAGGTGTTTGAAAGAAAAATGCATAGCATTTCTGGCAGTAGTTATATAATTCATAATACCCCCTTCTCTTTTTTAATAGTAGCTGCTGCCTTTGGCATTTACAATTGTACTTACATTGAAGTCAATGACTATGGGAAGTGTTTATACAGAAAATGAACTAGAATAATTTTTTTGAAGCTTGAAAAAAAGTTTTAAACCTCAAAATCAATGTCAAACATCAGAAAAAGGAAAAAGTGTTACAATTCAGTAACCAGTTAAGTTACATATTTAAATTTATATAAGCCTACCACCATATAAAGTCTCTGAATGACTATAAAAACACTAGGTGTGGAAAGAAAAGCAACACCCATATCAAATATCCTTTATCACTTAGAAATGACCTGTTATCAACTGCTTAGGCTGTTTCCAGATTCTTTAAAAATTAAGGGTGCATGTGACCTGGGAAGTACTGCTGGGGTTTGTGATCATTTCGTTACTTCTGCTGCCATGCACTGCCAGACATCTACAAGAGAAAAACATCTATGTCTCTTGTAAGCCCACAGCATAAAAAATTCAAAGAAATCTTACTTTTTATGTCATTTCCAATGAAAAGCACTAAGAACTAAAACTGACTCATGCCAAATGCATATCACTGAATTGCTGTGATTTCTTAGTCTCAAGTCTGCAACATGCAAATTATTTATAAAATGTCAATTTTAACTTTGAAAAAGAAATTCCTATGTGTGTGTACATTTTCTTTCTTCATCCTTGGAGAATTGCTTACTGTAGTTAGAGATCTGTAGTACAACTTAAATATATTTGGAGGAAAGCGGGATGGGGTGTAACAAGCATAATGTACTTTTTCTGACAAGTGAAGACATGCATCAAAATTTAAACAGAAAAAACACAAGTTTTGAACATATATGCCTTAATGAAAAAAAAACTGATCTTTAGAAACTAGCATGGCAAAAGGTAATTAGCCATTTTTAGAGTCATGAAACTTTGTTAACAAACATATAATTAAGTCTTAAAGTTTGGCATGATTTTTTAGTGTACACATGTAGTCAGTCTGGTATAGGTGTTTAAATGCTTGAGATACTTTGGTGTCAGAATCCTCCCCAAGTTAGAATTCTGGATCTATCACTTACTAAGTAAGTGATCTAATGTAAGTTATTTAAGCTCTCACTGTCTCCGTTTGTGCATGAATGATACCTCACAGAGTTGGTGGTAAGATTAAATAAAATAATGCATATGTACCTGTCCCATAGTTACTAGTGTTACTAACTGTGGCAGTCATGGAATTGCCCATCTCAGATTTCCTTTCAAGAGAACCTGCTGTGGAGAACATAGCTGACTCACAGCCTCCAGATGCTGCACCTTCAGGTCCTCTGAGGGTTCACCCTGGGTCATGCTTCCCTTGGGTTGCTCCCAGCCAATGACTGAGCAACAGGGGTACTAGACCCTAGCCATTCCTGTCAAATAAGGGATTCCTCTAAAGGGAAACATTGCCTCAAGGACTCCATTTAGTCTGACTGAAACTTAGAAATACACTGCAATCTGATGCTCTTCTACCCAGTCCTACTTTTCCTTTGTCTTCCTCAGGATTAAACCTGTACTGCTGTCTGAAGGTGTTTCCCCTAGTGATCTCTTGCACATCTAATCCCATTTTGGCATCTGCTTCTTGGAGCACCCAAACTGACACAGTAAACAAAGCAGAGGACAGTGTTAAAGTTAGAAAAAAGCTATTCTCCAAACCAAATCAGAACTATGAATTTGGCATCCACAAACACCTGGAATACGAAAACATCAAAAGGAAATCAGGGAGAGACACTTAGGGCATATATTTCCTTAGGAAAATTCCTAATTAAAATAAAAATGGCATAGTTATACTGAAATTATTATTTTTTAAATGACAATATGTCTAGAATCTCAATGTTCTTGCAAGATAGATATTTCTAGACTTTACGTGACAAATGCACAGTGAACTTAAAAACTGAACTCCGCAGGAGACTCTTAATGAGCTACAAGAGACCCGATCATCTCTGGTCACTGGTCTGATCCCAACATGGAGTACCAGTTCTACCTGGTGGCTACTCTGTCAGCCTACATAAAATGAATGAAGTCCACATTCCTCTCTAGTAAACAAACTAAAGCAAGACAACTGGCATGCTTATCGACAGTTGCATATAAAGTAAAGGAATAAGAGGCTTGACTAAAGGCTGGGGCTTGACTACGTTAGCAAGGAGGTATGGAGGGTGAATGAGGGGAATAAAGGACTTACATACATTTGTTGTGCTTTAACATCACCTTCAAAGACAAATGCAAATATAGTCTTTAAACTGCCATCTCTCAAAAGGCAAGGTCATTTTCACAGAAAAAATATGTAAAGGTCAATTACTTTTCTATGTATCACTTTTCATATTTTTATTGGGCTTATTGATTGTACAGAAATTATCTTGTCTAATGTTCTCAACAACTAAGAGGTATTAATATTCTCAATTTATGGATGAGGAAAGCAAAAATCAGGGGACTTGATGATGCCACTACGATTTGTTTCAGACACAGCATGCCAAAGCCAGTACTCTTCATCACCAAGCTATTTGATATAACAGTTATCCTAACACAAAAGCAAAAAACAAACAAACAAAAAAAACTACTATTAGATTCAGTTACTTGACAGCAAGGTTTGAGTCTTAATCACCATTGAATATCCATCTCCCAGTGACTCTCTGGCACACATAATATGGTACAGAATAAATATCTATTGAAATGTGAAACGCTCCAAGAAAGCATTTTTGGATATTATTGTATACATAGTTTTACTATTCAGGTTTATTTTATATAGATAACATTCATTATCTATAAAAAATTTGATCACAAGCTTGACAAAAAATACACTTTACCATTTCCTCTGTTTTGAATCCATAAAAACTGTTTTATGGCATGCTGAACTGAAAAACTCAAACATCACTCAAGCACTGACCTGTGATTAATTTGAAATAAAAACTGCAGAGAATAAAGGTATTTTAAATGTAAAAAAGTGACAGTAAGCATCTATTAATTAGCTTGCTAGCAGCTAAGAATAATCACTGAAGAATCAACTATGACTAGGAAGAAAATTTACCACTACAATCAATTCTACCCTCTTCAGGAAATTACAATAACAACATTAAAACTGCCAAAACCAAGTCCCAGGTCCAGAAATATCCTCATCTACACTAATAAAAGAGAAACATGGTAATTAGCGTACGACCGCTACCCTTCCCGTTGGCTAATCAGCATATCCTTATGCAAATTAACTGTCAGCCAAGATGGCGGCCGGCAGCCAGGTAGCTGGAAGCGAACATGAGGCTTGCTTGCTCCAGTGACTGCAGACTCCAACGTTCCCCGCCTGACTTGCCCACCTCTGAGCTGCAACTCTAAGAAACTTTGTAACAAATATAGAAGCTAAACAAAACCCCAGAAA
>NW_005354385.1:13715550-13726907 GCF_000412655.1 Myotis brandtii | reverse complement strand
CCCAGACTGCGAGAGGGCACAGGCCGGGCTGGGGGACCCCCCTCCCCACCCCCCCGAGTGCACAAATTTTTGTGCACCGGGCCGCTAGTCCTATATAATAAAAGGCTAATATGCAAATTGTCCCCTCCACCAGGAGTTTGACCAGGGGGTGGGGCTGCGCATGGCCCCTCCCCCCCCGACCTGATCCGGTGAGCCGGCTGGACCCCACTCGTGCATGAATTCGTGCACTAGGCCTCTCGTACTTAATAAGAACTAATGTCAAATCGTTTGAATATCTTAAACAAATAATATATATATATAGGTTATGAAAAGGCCTTTTAAACCAAGTCATGTTTCCCTTTGCTGGTACAAACAGGCTGGTACAGGGAATAGATGTTACTCTTGTCTCCAGTGTATAACTGGTATACAGTAGTAGTCAATAAGTGTCTGTTGAATGAATGACCAGGGATTAGACTGGAGAATGAAAAGCATTACAGAAGCAAAAGAGTGAGTAGATAATATTCTTATAGATAACGGAACACTAAGAACTGTTAGATTTATATAAGATTTATGCTTGTTAGAATTTTAAAAAAAAATTGCTTTAACATTCCAACAGACAATTTCTGATTATATTAGCTAAATGTTATAAACCATTACATTTGTCTGTCAGGTGTAGTATAGGTACATTAGTACCTATAGTATTTTCTTAGCTATCGTCACAGACTAAATCTAATATTATTAAAAAACTTCAATTTGATAACAAAAGTGCAAAACAGAAAGCAAACAAAAGATACAATAGTAAATAAACTTGTCCCAAGAGTTGGGTGGGTATGCTCAGAGCTATATTAAAAGTGGAAATAGAATTTTTATGTGTCCTATTTTCTATTTTTCTCTTTCAATCTGGAAAATGAGATAAAGAAAAGGTGTGTATGTACAATTTGAGATTAGGATTATCCAGCTCTCACTGATCCTTAAGGGATAATAATCAAAAGAGAGTAAAAGAAAGTCTTATGAATAACAACTATTCTAAATATCTTGCACTACCTTTAAAAGACAAATGACATGGTAAACTTGAACTCTAGCTCTGATTACACACAAATTCATCAAGGCTAAGGTTTGTGAACATGTTGCCTCACTGAGCTTGTCAATTCACACATTTAATAAATGACTCTATGACTCCTCTAACATATAAAAATTACTTACTAAAACTCATAAAACTGCAGTTTTTTATATGCTGAAAGCCAAACTGATAACAGTGACCAATGACACATCCATTCCTTGATTTTATTTTATAAAAATTTATTGAAAAAACTACTTAAAAAATAACAAAACAAAACAAAAAAAACTACTTTTGCCAGACAATATATACATTCCAAGACATGAAAACGTTTTTATCCCAAAAGAGGCTCCAAAACACAAAATGGTTTTAAGTGTAATACATTTAATTACTTCAAAGGCCAGAATTTTAATGTAATGTATTCATTTTCCTCTTCATCAGCATGCCCCAGAGAAATATGCTGGAAAATAGTAATTGCTCAATAAAAAGTAGCTGAATCAGAAGAGCATTCCTAAATTCATCAGGATATAGAAAATACAAGGGAAAGTTTGCATTTCTTTTATGGAATGGAAAGTTTTCATTACCTTCATCTTCCTAAAGTGAGCAAGTTAGTAATTAATTTATAGACTTATTCTTAACAAAACTTTCAGAGATATTCACATTTTTAAATATGCTTGTTGTTAATTCTTTTAAGTAACAATTACTTTAATCTTTAGAATAAAGTACCATTTATTGCACACCTCCTATTATGTATGGCATGTGTACACTAATCAAGCATATGTCATTTCATAATATTCACAATATTATGATAGTCACTAAAATCCCTATTTTATAGATGAAAAAATCTGAAGCTCAAGAAAATTAGGTAACTTGCTCAAGGTCATGCTGTAAAGAAGATATAAAAATGGAATTCTAATGTAGGTCTGATCCCAGAGCCTGTGCTCTTCATTACTCTATGTCCTCCCTGCCTCTATGACATTTTTTAAAATAATAACAAGCTAAAACAAAACTATTAGTTGAGTAGTTTAAAATCTCCACCATCTTAAAACTTTCCAATACAAAATGTCTTGGTAAATATTTGCCCCCTTGTCCTGAAAAAGGCATAACCTTCTAAATATCTGCAGATAAAAGTTAAGTTCTTATAACATTCATCCCCTAATTCTTTTCTCCTATATTTGTATTTACTTTTCAGAGCCCCATTTTTTTTTTTGTAAAAACATTAATTTAAAAAAGAACAACAAAAACTATAAACTATTTACTTTATATTCTAATGCATCTGTGAAAGCAGAATTAACAAAGGTAAGTACCACCTAGAATGGTATTGTTCCTACCTTCTTCCCCACAGGTACAAACTCTTCTTTTCTGAGTGATGTCCTGTCCATCCCTCAAAGCTCAGTCCAAATTTCATCTACTTTGTGCATCTTATACCCATTTCTTCCTTCTTTTAATTTAATCTGTATTTACTATGCTTGCTATACAAATACTTTTTTATATACTGGTACATACAGGGTTCCACGTAAGTATTTATTGAATTATATCTGTCCCTAGTAACCAATTTAATACTTAATTTACAGAAACAAAGCAGTATCAGTATAATTTGTATTCTATCAGTACGCAATGTAGGATTATCAGCATATAAATGGCATATTATCTGGCTCACAAATAATACCAAATGCATATGACTCATTTTCTCAGAGACAAAGACCATTTTTTCTTTATGTGGTACCCCAGAATTATTAGCATACAGGTATATCAGATTTACTTAAGAAATACCTACAGATGAGCTGATCTGCAACTAGATAAATATTACATTTTTAAAAGTCTATTGAGACATGGCTGGTGTGGCTCAGTTGGTTGACCATTGTCCTGTGCACCAAAAGGTTGCTGGTTCAATTCCTGGTCAGGGCACATGTCTGAGTTTGTGGACTCTATCCCTGGTAGGGAGCATGCAGGAGGCAGCCAATCTCTCTTCTCTTCTCTCTTCTGTCTTCTCTCTCTCTCTCTCTCTCTCTCTCTCTCTGAAAGTCAATAGAAACATTTATTTTTAAAAGTCCATTGAGTATTTCTGATTATATTAAATAAAATATTTTCAAGGAAATAGAGATGTATTTGGACTAAAAGGTTATTAGTGTTTTGTGTTCTTTTTAATGTTTTTAAGATAAAGAACAGACACAAACAGGAGTTAGCAGGTAACATATGAACATTTTACTGACAGGAATCCTGATAAGAAAATGAGTTCTCTAAAGTAGTAATAATTATGAATTGTGATTACAAAGAAAGAATCCATGCTTATCACTCAAAAACAGATAATATTAGGATTTATAAAAATAGAAATATAAAAATATATAGGAAAGAGGTATTTAGTTAACAGAAACCGAATTTAAATCGTTTACATATAGACTGCCATTTTTAACTCTTGATCTACTCATTGCCTTATTAAATATTTTGACAGCTTTGAGAAAGCAAGTGCAAGGAAGAAGAAGGCAGAGTCTAATGTTATTCAGTTTTTACAAGTTTATATTCTTAAGTTTAATGCTTCAACTAGGAACACTGGCCATGGATGTACTAGCATTTAATTTGGTTCATAGTTTCGAGAGGTCTTGACACTGAGAATCATACATTATAACCATATTCAGAACCTTATAGATCAGTGGTTCTCAACCTTCCTAATGCCACGACCCTTTAATACAGTTCCTCATGTTGTGGTGACCCCCAACCATAAAATTAATTTCATTGCTACTTCATAACTGTAATTTCGCTACTGTTATGAATCGTAATGTAAATATGTGATATGCAGGATGTATTTAGGCGACCCCTGAGAAAGGGTCATTCGACCCCCAAAGGGGTCGCAGCCCACAGGTTGAGAACCACTGTTATAGATGAAGTTACTTTAGTTCTTAACAAAGAACTAAATCTTTATTTCAGGTAATAAAATTATGAAAATCTATGTTAGGTATAACAAGTGATGTGAATCATCAATGATACATACTTATACTAATACAAAAATTTTTCAAACCTATTTTATGACAAAATTAGACAGTAATACTTGTTATTTCATAATTTTAGATATTTTTAACTACTACATTTTACCCCATGACAGCAGTCATGTGATACCAGTATTTTTAAATGCAACACATTCTTCTAATATGAATTATGATTAATTATAAACAAGCAATGCAAATTCCAACATTGTATGATACTTAAAACTGGTTTAGAACCTAAAACTGCCATTTAAAAAAACTATATGCAAGATAACCAAAAATAAAATACATATTCATTTATTTACAATCTATTTTGAGAATGCTTTCTTTTATTGTATTTAAGCTTATATTTTCCTTTTCAAAGTGGCCACCATCACATAAACCAGTATCATAAAATTGTCTGTCACAATAATACAAAATAAAACTCTAATTATATTTAAAATTAAAGCTTCAATTATTATTTTTAAATATTGTGGTAGAGAAACTTAATCTGATAATTCTGTTGTTACATTTCTAAAATAAGAATCATTACTTAAATGAGTTGCCAAAAAGGTATGTTATCAGAAAATTAAACTTAAATAGTATTATACTGTACTTTAATTCAAAAAACTGAAAACAAAAATCAAGGATTTTTCATTCCTTTTAGATATAGATATATTATTTAAGTAACAACATACTTAGTAAAAAAAAAAAAAAGTAAATAAATTGAAATACTGGTACATAGCAAGCATCTGAAGTTACCTATACTGAATTGCCTAGTATATCAGCTATTATTATTGGTTTTATGGCTAGTTTTTGCTTCTGAAAACCTAAATCACATCTAATAGGATCATGATTTAGAGAAGACCTCAATTTTATTCATCATAATAATATGATGTCAGCAAGTGTTTAACTTCAAATTCATGATAAAAACTCCACATTTTAACAGCCAGATTTAGTTTGTTTGGGCTGGTGAGCAGATGTTAATGTAATCTGCAGTACTATCAAACTCCAGGTCTAATAGATAGCAAGCTAATATTTACTTTTAAGTGCTCTAAAAATAATTTGTAAAAGCTGCATAAAAAGGATCCCATAAATGTATTATGATTTTATTATAACAATTATTCTACACTACAATGGAAGTACATGCTCAAACAAGACACCTCAGCAGTATTTTAAAGCAGTAACCACCTAGCCAATTTCTGTATGTTCTGTAGTTTTTCTAATCCACTCTCCCTGTGGTTGAGCAAAATCGAATTGCCTCTCACATTTGCAGACAGCTCTGTGAAGGTGATAATAGAGCTACTCCCTGCTGTCATGAGGCAGGAAATAGGAAAATGGCATATGGGGCTAGAAAGAAAGAAAAAAAAAAAAAGAAAGAACAAACGAAAAAAAAAGAAAAAAAAGAACTAAACAAGAACAAAAGATTTCGACAAAGAACAACTATAACCCAATATGCTTTGCAAGTTAATCTCTTTTCAGAATCATTTAGCATATTTAATTATTCATCTGGGTCCTCACTCCAAAAATGGGAATGATTGTTACCAAGTCTTTGGGGCAAGTTTTCATTGTCTAAAATATTTGGAACATACAACTCCAGAATATGTCCTGCACAATATCTGTAAAACAGAGCTCTTTAACTAGATTTTTTAAATGTGCCAATCCCAAATTCTCCATTTTTAAATAAAGAAAGGAAGAGTACTGTTTATTAAAATATTCATGAAGTGTGTATAGCAGGCTTTTAGCATGGTTTAACATTCCTAAACCTATGAAATAAAAAATTTAAAGATAAACATTCATGATTAGACAATAGCTGATTAAAGTAGAAACAAATCTCTAAATAATACCAAGACACACATATAAACTTGTACAGTCCTTTTTTTTTCTTTTTTAAATAACCAGTCGGGGGTTTTGTGTAATTAAGAATTCTGCTTTAAAAAATACAGATTTTTATTTAATGTGGCTGCAAACAGAATGTGGCAGTAGATGCTAATAAAGACAGAATCTACTCTACCTTTCCTTTTACACTCTGAATGGGATCCACAACCACTGCCACAGCTCTCTCCGACAAGGCTTCAAAGCTCTGCTGCGTGTTGATATCCACACCAGAAAGCCAACAACCAAAGCCAGGGTGACTGTGATACCAACCAACAACCATCTCCGGTCTGAAACAAAGAGGGCATTCAGCTGTTCAGAACAGAACAAGGAATACATTTATGATATGAAAAGAAACAGCACACTAACAGGGTATAAATTAAGAAGAGATGATAAACACACAGGTGTGAAAAAGCACCATTAGAAACACTGGTATCATACACCACATTATCCAGAAAACATGGAAATGAGTAAGTGTGATAAAGGAGTGCTATCATTAAGAGATGCACATTAGCAGTGGTAGATAAGGCTTTCAGTTTTTCACCTTGTTACCACACTTTCTCAGAGCCAGTTTTTACCCTTTCAGCATTCAAGTAAATATCTACTCTTTAACTCCTTAGCTCTGGGAGTTGGATTTTTCAGGCACAGTATATTTTTAACAATGGACACCAGGATCCACTGTTGTGAAAGGATTAAATATCAATTAAACCAGCAGTAGAACTAGGAACTCAGTCAAAAACCAATTTGCACTGATCTGCTCAGCTGCTGAGCCTTTTGCTAACATTAATTTTGAAGTTTTCTCCACACAGTAGAAGAATTTGAGCAAGAGAATGACAACTATTAAGAGGTTTAATGGGGGGGGGGGGGGGGGGGGGGAATAACTCGAAGAATATTTAGATTCTATTTGCCCTGTCTTTAAAACTCATATGCCTACAAATATAATTAAATATTCAGAATATTATTTGGTTGCAACTCTCAAATACAATGGAACATAAACTCTCTTTCAATTATCAGTAACTAGAGAGTAACTCCATATGCTAACCAGAGGGAAGCTACAGCACAAGCTTACTATGTGATGGTTGAGAATTTTATCATGAAGCAGTTTTCTGATTGGCAAATTTCTTTGATTCTAGATGAATGAGAGACTAGATGGGTGGTGCCTAGCACTGACAGTGATGCTTTTACATTAACTACATGGCTTTTTCCCTCCCTAGGAATGATATTCATAAACATCCAAAATTCTGAGATATGTTTCTGAAAATATTTGCCATTATTCCTTTATATGATCATTTAAAATACTTACCTTCCTGTCTGCTTCAGCATATCCAGCATTTTGGCTTGGAATACTGGATCAACTGCCTCCACACTAACACCCTGGTTTAAAAAGGAAGAAAAATAAATAGCTTTTATAATTACAGGGGGGGAAAACCCCCCACATATTACAATGTAAATTAACAAAAAGCTACCCAAGAAAACCTAGATATATTATTTTGAGATATCAAAATAATTTTATAAGTTTTGAAACCCTTATTTGATACCTGCTCATTCAATTATAAATCTTACATCAATAAAGCTCCTAAAATCACCAACTACCAAACTTCTTAGTTAAGACTTAATTAAGGTAATTTTCAATTATAGTAGAGACCATCTTTTTCAGGTTCCTTTAAGAGTTTATGGCCATGGCGTGTGTTCTCTCTCTCTCTCTCTCTCTCTCTCTCTCTCTCTCTCTCTCTCTCTCTCTCTCTGATTGTGTGTGTGTGTGAGAAACACCAAATAATTGAATTAACTATTTTTTGGTGAGACCTATTAGAAAGCATACTTCCTAATGCTGCCATCCTTTGATAACTTTTAAGCATCGCATTCAAAGTTCTACAATTATTCAGCTATTATAATAATCAAGTTTCAATTATTTTCCCAGCAATGTAAACACTTTGAAGAAAGAAAGTAATTTTTTCATTTCACAGAGTTGTTTTGGGGGTGGGTGGGTTGGAAAAAGAGGAAGTTTAGTGCTTCAGTTAGGACAACTTGGTAGATTAGGTAGTTGGAGGGAATTAATATACTTTTGAATATTACCTAAAGTATAAAAGTATTCACACAAAAATTTCCCACTAGAGACAATCTATAACCAAGTCTTTAAAAAGCTGCATTATATTGCTAGTTCAACCAAAAGAAAATTTCACAACCTAAACTATCACAGGCATTTATATCATCTCCTCAGCGATAGATCACTGCCATTATAGCTCGCAAAAGGCTTTCTTCTAACTTCAGGAATTTAAGTCTGATCTACTTAAACAAACCAGTTAACATAAACACTTCCTTCCAACCAAACAGTATTTTGAATCTAATTGAGAGTGCATACTCAAGAACAGGGGTATCCAATCTGCTACTACCTACAGAATAAAAAAGGTGGTTTTTTTTACATTTTTAAAAGAGTGTTAAAAAAACAAAACACAAGAAACACACACACACACACACACACACACACACACACACACACACACACGAATAGGAGGCAGAGACACATGTCTTTACAGAAGTTAGCTAACTCTTGGACCAGAAGAAAAACTTTCAAATTCAGCACAGATTACACATGGGGTTCAAAATCTTCTATTTTATATTGCCAAACAAACACTTATACAGAATATTAAAGCTTAAGATCCCTTTATAATGAATAAGCATGTAAGAATCACATGTTACAGATAAAAACAGTTAATTTTATGTGTTTCATATATTCTGACATGAAAAGACAGATATAAATAATAGTCTAATTTCAAATCTAAATCTTTAGTCAATACGTAGTGTATTTCTCTATGTCCAATGTACAAAATAAATATAATGGAAAATCGGCAGATCCAAATTAGTTTACCTCAGGGGTCCTCAAACTACAGCCCACGGGCCACATGCAAATACAAATAATTGTATTTGTTCCCGTTTTGTTTTTTTACTTCAAAATAAGATATGTGCAGTGTGCATAGGAATTTGTTCATAGTTTTTTTTAAACTATAGTCCGGCCCTCCAACGGTCTGAGGGACAGTGAACTGGCCCCCTGTTTAAAAAGTTTGAGGACCCCTGGTTTACCTCATTTCATGTTTTTCTATATTTTGCTTTGTTTACAAATAAACTGCATTCTGTAGCAACTAGTCCATTTAAAATACTTATTAAACACACACACACACACACACACCCATATTGCAATATTTAAAAATGAAAATTGTTTTTCTCTAGCATCTATTTTATCAAAACATACTTAGAGTAAAGAGCCTCAAACAGAGCAAACAGCTTTATGAAAACAATTTCTTTAACCTGGATATTTTATAAGGTCCAATAAGAAAAACATCCATCATAAAAAATACACATATTATATTTTTCTAGGCAAACAGATGAGAAGGATATGTATGTTGTTTTTTTTGGAAAGTAGGTAGAACAGTTATAGTCTTTTGGCCAATTTCTTTAAATCAAAATACACACCTATCTACACAAGTCCAATGCACTAAACAAAATAAAAAACAAAAAAAAATTGTTCCAGAGAGTACAAATTCTAAATAGTAGATGACTTTCAAATCTGTATGAATTCTGTTTCTTATATAAACAAATTACCATGATAGGCAAAAAGACCAAAGTTTACCATAAATTGTTTTTTAACTTAACATTTTGAATAGGAAAAGTTTAAGAGTCATTTATCGCCATATATGAAACATTTAAAAAAGGGTCATATTTCAAAAACAATGGGAACAAAACATGAGGACTAGATAATGTATGTAAATGAAAATCTCATTAAGAGTCTGAAATCTTTTGAAACAAGTGTTCAAACTAATCAAACTGATATCCTACTATTTGAGAGTGACTAATTTATAATAAACCCAGTATGCTATGCTAGTTTAAGCTGAATGTATGAGTAAAGGGATTTAATGTTAGCATCATTCAGTTTACAGATGCACTTAAAATATAAATCATTTAATTCAATACAATCATTTAATTCAACAAAGTTAATTTATGATGAATTTTAATCTTATGAATTTTTCCCATCAGGAAGAGAAAATAGAATATGATGAATGTTCTTTGGCATAGGAAAATCTTATGATGAATTTTCAATCTTATGATGAATTTTTCCTATCAGGAAAATATAATATGATGAATATTATTTTGCATAGGAAAAGTAAAGAGAAAAGAAACACATTTACTTGCAGCAGGCAACCATAAAAGTACTCACTGTTCCTGACTGTGGCATAGCAAACACATCAATCACTCTGACGGTGTAATCGTCAACAAATTCTCCAAGCATCAGACCCATAACTTCCATTGGAACTCCAGCACGACCATGTTTTAACATCTGTAAGAGAAAGATATGTGGACACAAAGCTTTGAGATCTTTATTCTTTTTAAATTAAGAACCTAATTTAGTTTCAGTGGAAATAAAACACTCTATTTTATTGATGTAGCTAAAACAATAGTTTGTCTGAGAGGATTAAGATGACAAGTATTCCAAAGTAAAAGATACAGAGCTCTCTTAAAGCAAATTACTCCATTCAGCACTTACTTTTAACAGTGCCAGGGAAGAGATATAGACTTGTTCTGCTGTGTCCACTGCAGGAGCATCTGTAGGTGGCCCCTAGAAACAAGCATATCAATTATAAACACACAGACTTTATGAGTTTAAAAGTAAAGTTACAACTTGATTGGTTTTAAGAGTTTTGGGAAAATATGTCAAGTATCCTTTTATTCAGGTACAACACAAATAATCAAAACAAGTTTTGGATATCAAACCTGTAGAAAACAGATCAAACTTAGTACTAAGGCAAAGGTCTAATGGACATAAAGCTTAAATCTTTCAGCAATGCTAATCTATCTCCACTCCAAAATAACTGTAATGCACCAATTAGTCATGTTTCTCACCAATGTGAATGCAAAATGCTGTCAGACTAGCATGATTAACTGAAGGATCAATGTGAACAGCAAATTCTCTGAGCTTGATTTTCAGCATGTAGATTAGGGCTATGGGATTTCTTTGAAAATAGTAGATACAGTGGGGGGGGGGGCGAGGGGGACAAAAGACTTCTAATCCCTAGTTGAAAGAGCTGTGAACAACATACTCTATACTTCACCTGATGAAGTTGTTCCCCTCCTCCCATACAACAAATTTAACACAGTAAACCCCAGGTGTGAACAAATGGAGCCTGGTGTAGCTAACAAGAAAATACTTTCAAATCCTGACCGCTACTTTTAAAACAAATATTAATCTTAGTATTACAGGCTAAGGAAGGTACTGTTTCCCCCTAAGGATTCTATCTTCATCAAAAGCAACAAACCTCTTTTACTATAACATTCTGTGGTACAAAGTAATTTATATATAGTCCTTACCCTCAAGATGACTACAATCTTATAAATATAATTCCGCACATAGAAATTTTTTAAAATTTATTTTTATTGTTGAAAGTATTATAGATGTTCCCCTTTTCCCCCCATTGACCCTCTCTACCCCCCCCCCC
>NW_005354385.1:13697587-13715530 GCF_000412655.1 Myotis brandtii | reverse complement strand
CCACGGGTTATGCATATATGCATATAAATTCTTTGGTTAATCTCTTCCCTCCCCTCCCCTTCCCTGTGAAATTCTTCAGTCTGTTCCATGCTTCTATGTCTTAGGATCTATTTTGTTCATCAGTTTATTCTGTTCATTAGATTCCACATATGAATGAGATCGTGTGATTCTTGTCTTTCTCTGGCTTATTTCCCTTAGCATAATACTCTCCGGGTCCTTCCATGCTATCTCAAATGGTAAGAGATCCTCCTTTTTTACAGCTGCATAGTATTGCATTGTGTAAATTTTACGTACAAGATGACTACAATCTTATAAATGTAATTCCGCACACAGAAAACTTTTTTCCCCTTAATACTGGGCAGTCTGGGAAATTAAAATTAAATGTGACTTGTAATTGTTAGGTGCAGTTTTGCTTAAAGTTCCCTTTCCTTGACATCTAACTGTTACAAACTATATAAAAAACATGATACTTTCCAAATTATGTCAACACTCTATCTTGCTCTAACAGGTTTGCTCACTAAAATTAAACAACTGCTTTACTCATTACATTTCACACTTATAGGTCTATGTATGCTTTGTGCTTCTTGTCTATTTATATGCTAAATTCTGTGATTTGTTTTGTTTAAAAGCTCATTAATATTTATTGAAGCATCCTATATAATAAAAGTGTAATATGCAAATTGACTGAACAGAGGAATGACCGGTTGCGGGAGCCTATCCCACCTCCGCTGGAGGTTGGCGGTAAAGAGCGATGGTTCCAGACTGCGAGAGGGCGCAGGCTGGGCTGAAGGAATCTCGTGGCACTGGGCTTCTAGTTAAGAATAAAAGGCCCTACAATAAGTTTTCTCTAAATACAAGAATCATACAAAAATCACCTGTTTCCATATGTACAATGTGGTAAGAAAAATCAAATTCCTTAAAATTTTTAATAATAAATGCCACATAATAACTTAAAAACTGACTGAGTTCTTCATCTATTCTCACCCAATACAGCTTTATCGCTTGCATTTCAAATATATATGAATCTCAGAATGAAAACATAAGGTAAGTTAAAGTGCTACCATGCCAAAACATTTGCTGAGATCATCCTATATAATAAAAGCCTAATATGTTAAGTGTCTGGTCGGCCGTTCTACCAATCAAAGCATAATATGCTAATGATATGCTAAAGCCGCTCAACCGCTCGCTATGATGTGCACTGGCCACCAGGGGGCAGGCACTTCAACAAGTAGGTTAGCTTGCTGCTGGGGTCCAGCTGATTGGGAATGAGCGAAATGGCCAGACACGCCCTGGAGCCCTCCCGCGGTCCCTTCCTCGCTGGCCAACCTCCCGCGTCTCTACCTGGCCCTGATCATGCACTGGTGGGGTCCCTCAGCAGCCTGTTTCACCCTGATCCCGCAGGCCAAGCCGAGGGGCCCACTGGTGCATGAATTCATGCACTGGGCCTCTAGTCATCATATAAAACATAATTTTGTTAAAATAATTTTATTCATCTAAAAAAGTTAAGAAAATTTAAGAAGGTAAGGACAGTAGTAAATTGTGATGAGAGGTTTTAGGGAAGTAATACTTTAAGGTCAGGACAGTGAACACTGTATTCATAAAAAGTATTTCCAGGATCCAGAGCAACTTAAAATACGCATATGGAGAAAGAATTTTAAACTGGTGTCTATACTACAGTTATTAATACAGGTGATTTTTAACAAGGGTGCCAATACCATTCAATAAGGAAAGGATAATCTTTTCAACAAATGGATATCCACATGCAAAAGAACAAAGCTAGAACCTTATCTAATACCATACAGAAATTAACTCAAAACTGACCAAGGACATAAAAACGCTAAGTAAGACCTCAAACAATAACAAAAGAAAATATAGAACAAAAGGTTCTTAAGATTGGTTTGGCAATGATTTCTTGGATATGGTATTAAAGGCACAGGTAACAAAAAAATATATACATTGGACTTTATAAAAATTAAAAAATTTTGTGCATCTCCATGGCCGATGTGGCTCAGTTGGTTAGAGCACTGTGTTGTGCTCTGAAGACTCATGGGTTCGACTCCCATTTGGGGCACATCTTCAGGTTGTGGGTTCGATCCTTGTTCAGGATTAAAAAAAATTTTTGTGCATCAAGATACTATCAACAGAGCAAAAAGGCAACCCACAGAATAGGAGAAAATATCTGTATATATCTGACAAGGGATTAATATCCAGAATATACCATAGAGAACTCTTGAATCTCAAAAAAACAAAACCAAACAACTTGCCCTAACCGGTTTGGCTCAGTGGATAGAGCATCGGCCTGTGGACTGAACGGTCCCAGGTTCAATTCCGGTCAAGGGCATGTACCTTGGTTGTGGGCACATCCCCAGTAGGGGATGTGCAGGAGGCAGCTGATTGATGTTTCTCTCTCATCGATGTTTCTAACTCTCTATTCCGCTCCCTTCCTCTCTGTAAAAATAAAATATATTTTTTTAAAAAACACCAAAAAAAACCCCCCAAACAACTTGATTCAAAAATGGGCAAAGAACTTGAATAGACATTTCTCCAAAGATACACAAATAGCCAACTAGGACATAAAGAAGATGCTCAACATCACGAGTCATTAGGGAAATGTCAGTCAAAACTACAATGAATTGTACCCATTAAAATGGCAACTATAAACACACACACACAAAACAAGGATGTGAAGAAAATGGAACCCCTGTGCACCATGGGGAATATAAAATGGTACAACTACTGTGGAAAACAGTATGGCAGCTCCTCAAAAAATTAAAAATAGAATACCATAGCATTGAGCAATTCTACTTCTGAATATATACCCAAAAGTATTGAAAGCAGGATCTTAAAAGAGATATTTGCATAGCAATGTTCACAGCAACAATATTCACAACAGTTAAAACATGGAAGCAATCCAAGTGTCCATTGATGAATGAATGGGTAAGCAGAATGTGGTATATACATACAAAAGAATATTGAGCCTTGAAAAGAAAGTAAATTCTGCAATATGCTTTGCCCGGGTGACAGGCTCCGCTCGCCCAATGGCGAACGGGGAACCAGGGAACATGGCTCTGATCGCAGGCCAGGCCGAGGGACCGTAAGGAACACGAATTTTGTGTGCCAGGCCTCTAGTGTGTGTGTGTGTGTGTGTGTGTGTGTGTGTGAATTATCTGGATCAGAAAACACATTCTATGTATAAACCTAACTGAACAAATAAAACAATATAAAGCTGACAACATAATCTAAAATTACAAAATACTAAAAAACTTAAAAAGGAAAAAAACAAACAAACCCTAAAAACGAATTGTCCCGTTCACAACAAAAGTCAATATAAAAGTTACCAAAATACTAAAATCTTAATGGAAAACATGTGCAAATAATATTAAGCAATTATTACATAACAAACACATGATGAAATATGAAAAATGTCCAACCTCAATAGGTGACCTTCTTTAAGACATGCCAATTAACACAGTAAGACGTTGTTGTTTTTGTTTTCCTATCAACAAGCCTTACAATGCCTAATTTTGGAGAGGGTATAATAAAAGAGACACTCTCAGCACTGTGGTGGGATTGTGAATTAGTATAATCTATCATAAAAGCAATTAAGCGATGTATATTGAGAGCTTTACAATTGCACATACTTTTTGACCTACTTTTGTACTCCTAGAAATTATTTAAGTAAATAAGCAAAAATATGTGCATAACCAGAACATTCATGATAGTTCTTCTTAAAATAATGCAAATAAACCTAAGAACAAAATAACAACCAATAACTGAAGAATACTGTTGAAAGTTCCTTTCTCTAAAATCTCTGCTGTCTGTAGCCATCTTAATCAGCAATATTACCTTAAGTTAAAGGTATGCCAGCTGCTGCTATACTGAATATTTTGAACTTACAATCTTGAAGGAATTCTCTCCTAATTTAAAAAGAAAACTAAGACAGTGGAACATCGCTGCTAAATACATTTACATGGAGGCAGATTTCTCTCCGTTCTTGGGGGCTATGATAGCAAGAAAGATAAATTAGAAATTAACCCATAAGACAACCACACAGGCTTCAATGTTTGCCAGAGAAAAGATTTTATAGCACTTAAGGATGCAGCCTTTTTTGGCCAGTTCTTGACTGTATGCAAAAGATTCCACTTCAGAAATTTCTTCAGTCCCAAAATCTGAGCTCTTAGTGTGGGAAAGTGACTTAAAATCATGATATATATAGTAAAGGTTCAAAAGAACTTGATGTAGCTTGGAAAAGATTCAAGGTACAGAACAATGATCTTCAAATATAAGAAAAGTTTCAGACAAAGTTCAGACTAATAGTTCTCAAAGTGCAGTGCTTGAACCAGACCCAGCATCAGCATCATCTGGGAATTTGTTAGAAATGCACATTCTTGCTAAAACGGGAATTCTGGAGGCAAAGCCCAGAAATACGGATTTTGAAAAAGCCCTCTAGGTGATTCTAATGCTCACTAAATTATGAGAACCACTGATTTTAGACTACATAGTTTATAGAACTATAGCTAATGGAAAAAGCTTATATTGGTCCAAGCTATCTAAAGAAGAGTTGAAGTTAATGAGTTCCTTGTAATAGGAGTTATTAAAACATAAGTGTTCAAATTTATGAACATGTTATAGAAGGGTCTCAAACATTTGATAACTGCTTAAGTCAGATGATGTTTTTGGGTTCTCTCCCAACTCAGCAATCATTACAATTGTTTCCCAAGGGAGACAAACAAATCCAACATCTTCAAAATCAAACTTACCAAGTTTCTCTACAAACTAACTTTCCCGACTTATAATTCTAATTAATTATCTTGAGTAGTCTCAAACTAGAAATTTGCACAAAATTTTGTTGACTCTCCTTCAGTCTTCATATGGAATATATCACGAAGTTTTATCAATTCTTTGTTATTCTGAGTGACAGAGATTTCAAAAAATATTCATTTTTTGAAAAAAGAGTTAAAAAATACCATCCAAAGAGTTCATTCCTAGTCAAGTTTAGAATATTTTTGCATATATACCCTACCCCCCAAAGTTATACTGTATGTTAGAATATTAAATACTCGGAAAAAAATCTGTTTATCTTTATTTAACCTAAAGTTTTCTGAATCGTTCCATGGGCCACATGGTCCTCTCAGAACAAATCCAGAGTTTCTTCCTCAGGCTCTGAAGAAATTTATCATTTTTTTCAAATGTGAAGGCAGAGATCAATCCCAGGCTCCAAATAATATGTAAGTATTTACCATTGTGCCTAGCACTTAGGCTGCATGGTTAAATGAAGGCTTCAAGAAGCTTATGATATAGTTAGAAAGGCAGACACACTGGCATAGGTTATCAGGACTAAAATGCAATTTCTGACTTCCAGCAGTGTGCTCTTTCCACTATAGCATGCCATCCCATTTTAAGATGCCCAAATGTACTTTTACTCTGGAGGCTTAGTTCCTTTCCTTTGTTTTCAATTTTAGAATCCTCTGCTACCTGGAGCCATTTCCTATCAAAGACATACGATGCTATTCCTCCCCAAAAGCAGTTACTATGCCCACTGAGAACAAGGGACACTTGAAGAGTCTCCATATATTTTCTGAAATCTGGATGGGCACATTGGGCTTTGCAGAGTGAAACACACTACTGTATTTACTTATAAAACAGTTCATACTCTACTATGAAAACCAAAAAATGCCTCTTTATTAAAACACACTGTAGGAAATTTAAGTCACACAAAATGTGGGGCTGTTTTTTAAAATCACATGTAATGACAAATTCTACACATTCCATGCATAAGATAAAAAAAAAAATCTGGCCCTAGTCAGTTTGGCTCAATGGACAGAGCGTCGACCTGCGGACTGAAGGGTCCCAGGTTCGATTCTGATCAAGGGCACATGCCTGGGTTGCGAGCTCGATCCCCAGTGTGGGCGTGCATGAGGCAGCCAATCAATGACTTTCATCACTGATGTTTCTATCTCTCTCTCTCCTTCACCCTTCCTCTTTGAAATCAATTAAAAAAAATTTTTTAATCTGAATAAATGTAGAGTATTTTAATTACTGCAATCATCTTTCTTTTATTTACTTCTCTTTATTTTATCATTTTTCCATCACCATTTATGCTCCCTATATCCTCTCCTACCACCATTCTATTATCTTTCATTCATTAAGAATTTATGCTCAAGAAACTAAGCTAAATGCTGGGTAAACTAAGGTGAAAATTGTATGATATAAATCAAATGAAAACCTGGGCCCAAATATTTTTGAATTTTAAAAATTAGCTTAGACGATTACTATTATAAAAAATAAATTATAGAGAAAATGTTTTTCCCCCCTGGTGCTAAATCAACAGCGTATCTCTAAAAATTTCAGCTTATACAGTGTGTGAACTATTCAAGTTAACTCTGCTGACCTTATAACAACTATTTTACCATCATAATAAACAAGTACAGAAAGTCATGTTTTTGGAGACTGAACATGATATAACTTAAACTTCAAGGTCCTTTAATAACAAATGGTAGAATAACTGAAGGCACTGGTATAACTAAAGCAGTATTAAGCAAAAGAAAAAACTAAAGAGAATTGATCTGTATTTCACACAATGCCACTATAAAATAGAAACACACATCACTGACAACAGATAAATAACATCTGAATGATTCAAATTGAAAATTGGAATATGATTTAGTTCTATACTGCTGTAAAAAACATGAAACTAAATGCACATACCCCCTCATATAAATAAGAAATAGAAATAATTACTTTTGTTATATATTTCTCATCCTTAGTACTTAATTCCTATAGGCAACTTTGAAATGACTTAAGTCTGACTCTTTATAATAAGTTTGTTTTACAAGGGGGGGAACCCTATTGCTTTAAACTGACTAAAATTATAAGTCAGCCATCTAACGGAACTGGGGGGTAAATAAGCGAGCCATAGGCACAAGGAGTGAGATCGACCTTTATATAAACGTGAAAATCTACCCAACCAGTGAGATGTAATACCTATGATGGACTCCACGGAGGCATCAAGCCTACCTCTGTACAATAAGTTTTAATCTGTCATATTTAGTAAAACAGAAATTATTATCCAAGTCCACAAATTTTAAGTGTGGGTAAACTAAATGAGACATGAGTTGAGTTTTTTTGTCTTTTTTTTTTTCTATTTAGAAGGTTAAAATTTGATCCAATATTAAAAGGTGTGACTTTTACTTGGGTAGCCCTTGTTGACTAAGTGTTAAAAAAAAAAAAAAGGTATTTGCCATTATAACAGGATAAAAACTAACGACTCAAAGTGTTACCTACTCAGGCCTTTTAACAAATTTGTTAACACTATTAGTTATATTACTCCACCTTTCTCTTAGTGTGAACTGGTATCAATTACTTAGCCAATTTTATTATGTTATTAAAATACCTGCTGATTAAACATGAACCAAAGTGTCAGCTGAAAGAAATGTAAAATAAAGAGTATCACTGAACTTCAACACTTCAAATATAACTGAAATTATAAAGTTATCTTGGGAAATGACATTTCAAAATTTATAAAAAATGTTGCTGTGGGAGTAAATATTACATAGGACTTATTTTTATACTAGCTATTTAAAGGTGTGTATTTGGTCCTGCATTATAGAATTATGTTTAAAGGTCTATTAAAATATGTATTTTTCAACAAAGGAAAAAATAAACTATATCAACAAATAAAGGTGACTACTTTAAAACAAAGTGAAACCTAAACATATAATATATTGAATAGTTAACAAAAAATAATTTATTTATTTTTTTTTACTTTTATTGTTGACACTATTAAAGATGACACCTTTTCCCCCCTTTGCCCACCCCCACCCCTTTCCCTCTGGGTACCACCTCACTGTGGTCTGTGCAGAAAATAATTTTAATCTATGGTATCCAATATAACCCTCAACAAATTCTGTCAAAAATTTAAAATTTTGATGAAACCAGCACCTTCAATTTCCTCAATGAAAAAATTCAAAAAGAGAAAAAAAAGAAAAGCACACACAAAATAAGCAAATTCAAACATATACAAGTAACCACCACTGTATTGTTTATTTCTTACCCAGAAAGCTAAGAAGCAACCTTTTAATACTTTAATTTTGTGAGTATTAAACAACTAGTGTGAAAAACAAGCTGCATGTAAACTATTTCTACTGCCTGAGCTTCAATGACTAGCTGAGGCAACCTGTTATAGGAGGTGTTAATTGGCAATAGGAGTACAAGTCAGAAGCATGTTCCCCATCGTCCTAACCCAGCAAGGCTAGGTCATTAAAGTGGAAATGAATTCTTTCATGTCGACTTAACCCTTTCAATGCATGATTTCAGCTGTTTCCTCTCAATTAATTTTTAAAACTTGTTACTTTTTAGAGTTAAAAAAATGTTCAAAAAAAAAGTCCTTTGGCTGACAGTTCCAAAGACTATATTATTCAAAAGAGAAGAATAGAACAAGTTAATTGCAATGTATTATTGCAACTCTCCCCTCTGAAAAACATATAAACTAATTGTATTTGCTTATTTTAACAATGAAAAGAAGATACAGGATATAGTGTTTAGAAGTAGCTTGGAACCATTTAGTCACATAGAGTTTTGATTTACATTTCTTTTTCAGGATCCAACAACTATCCCACAATGAAAATTTAATCACCTTAACCTTGGGATAGAGCAGTACTAATTTTTTTTTATTCCCATAATGTTCGTACAAGAATTCCCAATATAAAAATGTTTTGAAACATATATGTTAAACACTTTCCTAATTATGTTTCTTTATTCTGGTAAGGTGAATAGTCACAACATATCCAGATGACTGGTAGCCAAAAAAGCCAAAATTCCTTTTATGGCATGATCTTAGAGGTTTCCAGATGGCACATTAATTCTTAAAAAAAAAAAAAAAAAAAAAGGACAAAAAGAAGGAAAGAAAAATAAGAAGGGAAATGTCAAAATAATGATACATTGCTTTGAAATGCTATATTTATAAATGCTAATATTCCCATATATTTTTAAACATTATAGGCATTTAAAATAAAACTCAATTATATAAATATTCTAAATAGTATGATTAAAAGTTAGCATACATATAATGCATCTTTCATCTCTGAGTAATACTGGGAGGATTTAATAAAAATATCAGACTAAGAACAAAAAATTAAAAAACCTGTAATACCTAACACTATGTAGCTTGTGATAAATCAATTAGAAATTACCAACATGACAATGGAGACATAATTTCACCCACTGTTATAAAATATATAAAATAGCTGGGCTCTGGAGTAAATATAACCAATAACATACTTATTAGAAGTGACTGGTTTGACTTCCAGTCAGGGCACATGCCTGGGTTGTGGGCTCAATCCCCAGTAGAGGGTGTGCAGGAGGCAGCCAATCAATGTTTCTCTCTCTCTATCCCTCTCCCTTCCTCTCTCTAAAAATCAATAAAAACACATTTGAAAAAAAGAATATAAAAATTTCAGTGGGAAACAGGCACTGGGGTGAGGCAATGTGGAATATGGCACCATCATCTTATAAAGACATCAGATCAAAGTAACATAGGGGCTGATGGCCTAGAGCACAATGACCAATTGTGACATTTCTTTGTCTTTAAGACCACCCTTGATACTCACTTTAAAACAATTTTCACCTACTTAAAAATGAGTGTGTGAAATATGCCTTAAGCACCGATCACTTTAGACTTTGATCTTTGAACTCTGTCTCACCAGAATAGGGACTATCTCCCACACTGGGTGATTTTCATTCTGCCCCACAGCAATGAGGAAGGAGCAGGCACAATGTTTGGTTACCTTTGCTATATAAAGCACAATCATTCACAAGGATCAGTCAATCAAACTTCAGAAACCAAAGGGTAACAACAAATGTTTCCAAGTGGCTAAAACACACTATCTTTTATAATTGGAAATAGGGTCCCAGAATGAAGCAGAACCTTGAATGCCCTACAACAGAACATTAAGGTATCATAACAATTCCATATTACTTACAGTAATATGTAGTGTCTCTTTGGTTTACAGAATTTGTATAAATATTATATCTGACTTACAGTCTTGAGGCCAGGGGCTATTTCTCTTTAACATATAGTTCTCAGAACAAAATATTCTTTTAAAAAATCCTATATAACAAAACCCCAATATGCAAATCGACTGAACGGTGGAACGACCAGTTGCTATGACGTGCACTGACCACCAGGGAGCAGACACTCAATGCAGGAGCTGCCCCCTGGTGGTCAGTGCACTCCCACAGGGGGAGTGCTACTCAGCCAGAAGCTGGGCTCATGGCATGGCTGGCAAGTGCAGTGACGGTGGCGGGAGCCTCTCCTGCCTCCGCTGAAGGCAGGAGGTAAGGAGCAAGGGGTCTAAGACTGCGAGAGCTCCGGACTGTGAGAGGGATGTCCAACTGCCGGCTTAGGCCCAATCCTCAGGGAGATTGGGCCTAAGCCGGCCAGAGGACATCCCCCAAGGTGTCCCAGATGCAGGGCGCAGGCCAGGCTAAGGAATCTCCCCCCCCCCCAACCCCTGTGCACGAATTTCGTGCACCGGGCCTCTAGTAATATTATAAAAACCTGATTATCTGACATCCAAGTAATGGGTACCACTGGAAGAGAAGACAGTTCAAGGCTGGGATTAGCTAAATCACTGACCAAAGGAACTGAAGGTTAAGTGGATGCTACTGTGATCGGCTGTTAGAGACACTAAACAGCCATTAAGCCAGGCCCTAGAGGTGTTAACAGATACTAATAACCTTGTCTGTTTGGGTGTACCTTACTTTATGCTTTTCACATAAATTATATTTACATCTTGCTTTATTTTTACAAATTTGGAATTTATCAAACCTGATGAAAGAAGACCAAGGAACAATATATAAGAAAAAGAGCACCATACAGAGGAGAAGGAACCCCCAAAATGGGTGAATATGGGCTTGGCTAGGAGAGAAAAAGAAAAAGACTCAAGAAAGCTTGGTGTGCCACACATAAGGACATGCATCAGGTATATAATGAATTAATTAGATGTGGCGGTAGTCCTTAAATGTGGGTAGGAGATGGATAATACAAGTAAATAGAAAAATAAATATATAATTGTAACTTGGGTATGGAACCAAAATAACAAAAGAATAAATAAGCCTTAGGGACATAGTAAAAACAAAGTTTTACTTTCAAAAAGCCTCTCCAGAAAGCAAATAAACAATGAACATGTAAGCCAGTGGTTCTTAACCCTGTTTATCCCTCAGAATCACCTGGAGAACCTAAAAAATTCTGATTTGTGGACCCATCTCAGAAATGCTAATTTAAACTGCTCTGGGGTGAGGTCCAAAAACCTCTTTTTTATTTTTTAGTACCCCAAGTGATTCTTTGTAATAAGCGATTCTTTTATTATTTTTAAGAATAAAGCACCCTTGCCAAATGGTCACTCAATTTCCTCTTATAAAAAGAGCACAAATGAAAGTTACATCTTAATAATATACATAGTTTTATTTTTGTTGGAAATCAGAATCTACTTTGAAATAGTTTCTCTCTCCAAATGCTTAACTAATCATTCATTCATCAAAAAATGTCGTTTACTTTATACAAGACACCATTCACAGTTCAGAACACACTGTGCATAAGACCTGCTGGTCTCTCCAACCTGTCCCTAGTATAACTAACAGTGGACTCACCAGGCATGCCTTGAGTAGCACTCTTCAGACACACTGGATTTTCTCTGCTATGCACTTTTCTCCTCATCATGTCATTAAAGTCCCCAGTAAGTAAAACACTCTGTAAGGACTCAGCATTTACTGGTTTGTCACTTCACATGGCATCTGGGTCAATGCTCTGCATATTACTATCGCTCCCTGATAGATTATCTTAATAGAAAAGTCAAAAAGTTAAGAGAAAGCTACTGATATAATAGAAAGAATACTACACATAAGATGCTAAATAAATAACTTTTCAATCTCTTTATAAATTCAAAAGGCAGAATAAATGAGAGCCTAGAGAAAAGTAAACTAATATACTTGAAGTATACTTAGAAAGGAACAAGAAACTGAGATAGTAAATCAATTAGGCACCAGATGGGGCACAGGGATTATTCACTTTAAGAGCTGATCTGTCTTAGGCCTAAGAGTAGAAAGTTGCCTTCCTGGGAGGAGAGGCCATTGAGGCAGGTATGTGAGTAGATGAGGGGACAAGAGAACCAAGTGACAACTATCTACAGAGTTAGTTAGAAAAAGTTCTAACTAACCACTGTTAGTTTTTCTTGCAAAACTTGTAAAATATTTAAGATACAAAAAGATTTAATAAATAATAAACATACCATTCAGCTTATGCTATAAAACATCACTAAAACAGTTGGTCTGAAGCTCATTTGTCATCCTCCTTGATTGTCTGCATCTTTCCCTACCCCCAGATGTAGCCACTGGTCTAATTTTGGTGATTATCATACATTTGTTTATACTTTCACTAAATAAGTATACGTAGGTAATATATTGTATAGTAACTGCATGTTTTTAAATTGTATATAAAAACTTCATATAGAACGTATTATTCTTCCACTTGCTTTTACCCTTCATTATGTTAGTACTAGAGGCTTGGTGCACGAAATTTGTGCGCGGGTATGGTCCCTAGGCCTGGCCTGCAATCAGGGCCATCTTCCCCAGCTGCCCCGCCCCACGCCACCACCCACCCTGGTTCCCTGTTCACCATCGGGTGATTGGTGCCTGACTGCCGGGGGAAGGGACTGAGAGGTCGGCTGTTCCTGCCTGCTCATCGTCTCCGCCCCCACAGTGGGTGGCCATCAGGCGATTGGAGCCTGCTGGCCAGGGAAAGGGACCAAGAGGTAGTCAGTGCGCTTCATAGTGACTGGTCCAGCGGTTGTTCTGGTCGTTCTGCCGTTAGAGTGAATTTGCATATTACCCTTTTATTATATAGGATGGATTAATCACATTGATATGTAAAGATCACTTACTTTATAAAAGGCCATTGTTAAGTGTAATTATGTACACATTTTCCCACTAATGCACTATTATGTACACATTTACCCACTAGAGGATAATTAGGTAGTTTTTAATTATTATATATAGAGATCAGCAAACTATAACCTGTGGGCAAGCCAGCTGATTTTTTTTTGCAAATAAAATTTTATTGGAGCACAGCCAGGCCTATTCATTTTTGTATTATGTATGGCTGCATTAACACTACAGATTTACTATCTGGCCCTTTAAGAAAAGAATACCAACCCTTGTTATAAACAATGCTATTATGAATGACCTTGTATCCATGTGGGACACATAACTGGGAAAAAAAACTGGTAGGTTATAGGGTAGGAAAATCTTTATCATTTCTAAATTTCACTAAAATGTTTTCTAAAATGGTTGTAATACTACCATTAGCTTACATGCATTTGGACCATTTGTATTTCTTCCAATGTTCATATCTGTTGCCACTTAAAAAAATTTTTTTCTTACTGATTTGTAGAAGTTAAATATATATATATATGTAAAACATGAATGCTTTCTCTATTACATATTAGATATATTTTTATCCCCATCGGTGGCTCACTGTTTTCTACATTTCTCCATGCCTCAGGTGCATCTGAAAAATGAGGATTATAACAACAACCCAAATTCATACAGCTGTTGCAGATCATGAGTTAATATCTTTAAAATACTTAGAACAGTGCCTAGCACATCTGAATGCTCCACAAATGTATTTATTTTATAATGGTGTTTCTACGAAGGGGACAGGCAGGACAATTATTCAACATACACAAAGTTATAATTTTTGAACTCTGTAACTTGTCATATACTACTCATTTTTAATAACTATTTACCTCTTTAAAAATACCTTGTTTAGTTCTCCAAAAACTCCTTGATTTATGCTAATTAGAAGCAAAAAAAAAAGGCTTAGAAGTTCTGAGGCATAACAGAGAATAAAGGATAGAAATCATCTCTTCACGACTTCCTAGAAATACTCCTGACGACTGCCCTAACTTTATTAAGCATTCATCTATTCACAATAGTATTTGGGATATCACCCAAAATATTACAGAATTGCTATTTCTGAGGAACTAAGAGAACAAGGACAGAAAATAATAGAAGAAAAATGCTTACAAAGCACTGAAAGAATAAATGTGGTCAAAAGGCACAGGGGAAAGTTATGTTCTTTAAGGAAGGAAGGCACAGGTCATACAACTATTTCTCTTCTTATACTTCCATTTAATGCTCCACAGAAGAGCACTTAAAAATCTTTCAGTTCTGCTCTGTAGTCACATTTTTTTTCAAATGTATTTCTTCTAAAATCATAATACACTGAACAAGTTAATTAATTGCTATATGCCTCAATTTCCCCACCTGTAAGATAGAAACTTGTTGCTTAACCAATAATATTTACTAACTACTGGACATTATTGCCTTAGGAAAGGGAACAGCCAAACCTGTGAGAACAAAAAAGGCACAGTGGTCAGGTACTACAAATAACAAACAACAAAACATTTAAATAGAAGGTGTTTTCTCCTTAGGAGATGGTCAGCCCCGGGAGGTAAAAGAGCCTGGGGATGAGGCTAATATATGGAAATCTATTCTGCAAGAAAAATGAATAGGACAGTATCCCAAACCATTCTCTTTCTTGTACATTAACACCACATTCCCATGCACTCTTTTTGCACCATGGATCTCAACCATTGTTTGAATCCAGTCTAGCTCTAGAGCAGTGGTTCTCAACCTTCTGGCCCTTTAAATACAGTTCCTCATGTTGTGACCCAACCATAAAATTATTTTCGTTGCTACTACATAGCTGTAATGTTGCTACTGTTATGAATCGTAATGTAAATACCTGATATGCAGGATGGTCTTAGGTGACCCCTGTGAAAGGGTCGTTCGATCGCCAAAGGGGTCGCGACCCACAGGTTGAGAACCGCTGCTCTAGAGTTTTGCCTTTCATTGTTCCCCAATACATACTGCCTTTCGCAGAGTTTGGGCAGGTCAGAGATCTGTGCCAGGGCAGCCACAAGGTCCAGCTGGTGTCCACAAAGTGATAAGGGCACAAATTTGTCCCACACAGACTGGTGACCAGGAAGCCTGCCCAAATTCCAGGAATCTGGGTTTGTGAGAAAACAAAAGCATGGTATAGTCCTTTCAGATAGGAATGTCATTCAGGGACTCCAATATCTAATCATATCCACAATCCTTCAAAGAAGCCAACTTACTAAAGAAAATGTCCTACAAAATATAAGACCACATAAAGAAGATGTGGCACAGTGAGAAAGAACATAAGACAATTATTTCCAGAAATTTTTATTTTCCAGTTATTAACAAAAGTTAAAATACAATCATTTACCAATAAGTAACTTAAATCCTTTAAAATTTATAGGACAGATACTAAGTTCATTTCACACAAATGCTACATGTAGAAATCTCAACACTTATGTGGCCTTAGACTACATTTATTTAAAGGAGACATTTGAAAGTGAGTTTATATTAATGAGAAAGTGCAAAGAAACTTGCCAATGTGTGCCAGCTCTATGACCCATGAGCAATGAGCATCACCTGTCTGTGCCAGTCACATCACCAAACAACATTACCATGAAGGCCATGAAAGAAGCTGTTAACACTCTGGTTTGATTCAGTACAGGCCAGAGCAGCAGACTAAGCAGAACTTTACATCAGTGGCAGGTCTCCCAAGTTCTCTTGATGCCACAGAATTCATAAGTGGGATCAGTATGTTCTAAAAAAACATGGTACTGAAAAAGGAAATAAAGGTTCCACAGCATCAAGCAGTGTAATACTTGAAACCTCATCATCAAAGTGACAGTTTTCAAGTGCCATTTATGATGCCCTAGTCTGGAAACATCCCAGCTAACCCATCTGATCAACAATTTCACAGATGGAAGCACTTGATGGCTAATTGGCAAGTCTATTATTCAAATAAAACAGCTCTCTGTACCTCTTCTTTCATTATAACAAGTCAAGGTACAACAAGATTGGTCATTCAAATTAGCTTAATATGAGAAGCCTCTTTCCCAAAATAATTTTTTAATGAAAAATAAAACACACCATAATTTGACAATTAGTTTAGAGCGCTCATCAGCTTCTGAATAGTAAGAAAAATGTTTTAAAAATTAAAAAGAGTAAGAAACGTAACCCTTCATTAAAAAGCTGTACTATTTGTATCCTCTACCTTTATCAATACGTCAAGCTATACATTATCATAGGGAATAAAATGAAATATTCACTCATTCCTTAAATATTCTTAAAATATGGCCAAGTATTACATGTCAGAATAAAAAAAAATCCCTGTCAAATTTTACATGTTTCCTAAAATTTAAAAAGCAAGTATCTTACTCTTCATCTACATGTAATAAAAAGTTTTGGACTATTTAAGGTTTTTTACTTTATGAAGCAAGTAGCCAGGGACAACACTAAAGATTTATCCACCTAAAGAAATATTGTTGATGTAAAAAAGGTTTTGGCATCCAAAAGACTTGTATTCCAACTCAAGCTCCACTTCTTGTTAGTTCTGTGACTTGACCCTATAATCCTATATAATAAAAGCCTAATAAGCAAATTGTCTCAACCAGGAGTTCGACAGTTTGACTCCTCGCTATGACGTGCACTGACCACCAGGGGATGGCGCGGAACATGGCAGGCGTCAGTGACGCAGTGCTGGTAATGGGTGGCAGTGGAGGCACTGCCGGCCCCAATGGGCCCCAACGAGAGTGGAACTGCAGCAGGATGGCGGAGCAGGTGAGCGGGTGGTGCCAGGCCAGTATGGGTGCGAGCGGGGAACCGATCACCCCACAGACGGCGACCAGCAGCAGCAGCGGGGGGCGGGGTTGCTGCCCAACTCTCAGGTGCTGAGGGAGCCAGGCGGGGGGCCCAGCCCTGATTGATCACCCCATAGGCGGGATGGTGGAGGTGAGGGGGCGGCACTGACACTTCCATTACAGAGAAAGGGCAAACAGCAATATTAAAATATTTCTTCTTATTATTTTCCTCTCAATGTGCACGAATCCGTGCACCGGGCCACTAGTATGGAAGTAATTATTCCTACCCACATAGGATTGTTGTGAGGACCAAATGAGAAGATTAAATAGAGAGAACACCTGGGAGGCACTCAGCATTAGTCCATCCCCTTCCCCACCTCATTTCTATAAATTCTAGAAGGGAATTCTGATACAACTGTCAAAATATGAGGGTTCTCTTTATGGATCCATACAGTTGCTCCCGATCCCACTGACAATTACACTCCCTATTCAAATGATCTGGTTATCTCCCTATCCTATCTAATAAAAGAGAAACATGGTAATTAGCCATACCTCCGCTACCCTTCCCATTGGCTAATCAGTGAGATGTGCAAATTAACTGCCAACCAAGATGGCAGCCGGAAGCCAGGCAGCTGACACGAACAGGGAGGCTTGCTTGCTTCAGTGACGGAGGAAGCCAGGTTCCCCGCCTGCCTTGCTGGGCCTCTCAGCTGCAACTCTAAGAAACATTGTAACAAATATAGAAGCTAAACAAAACCCCAGAAACCTGCTTTAGACAGCCGGGCTTCAGCCAGCAGGACCGCAACATTGTTTCAAATATAGAAGGTAAACAAAGGCTAAAAACCTGCTTTCAGCAGCCGAGGCCTCAGAGCTGGAGCCAAGCCTCAGAGCTAAAGCTGGCCCAGAATTAAAAAAAAAGAAAAAAAGGACAGGTTGGGAGCTTCAGTCACCCGTCAGCCTGAAAACAGCCCTCAGCCCCTCACCCAGACTGGCCAGGCACCCCAGTGGGGACCCCCACCCTGAAGGGGGTGTGACCAGCTGCAAACAGCCATCATCCCCTCATCCAGGCTGGCCAGGCACCCCAGTGGGGACCCCCACCCTGATCCAGGACACCCTTCAGGGCAAACCAGCCGGCCCCCACCCATGCACCAGGCCTCTATCCTATATAGTAAAAGGGTAATATGCCTCCCAGCACCAGGATCAGCGGAGC
>NW_005354385.1:13695747-13696881 GCF_000412655.1 Myotis brandtii | reverse complement strand
GTGACAGGGGGGAGCTCCCCAACCCCCTGATGGGCCCTGCTCTGTGAGTGACAGGGGGCAGCGCCCCAACCCCCTGATCGGCCCTGCTCTTGCGTGACAGGGGGTGGCGCCCCAACTCCCCAATCGGCCCTGCTCTGAGCCCGACCAGGGCTGCACCTAGGGATTGGGCCTGCCCTCTGCCACCGAGGAGCGGGCCTAAGCCAGCAAGTCATTATCTCCCGAGGGGTCCCAGACTGCGAGAGGGCACAGGCCCGGCTGAGGGACCCCCCCCTCCCCCCCGAGTGCACAAATTTTTGTGCACCAGGCCTCTAGTCCTTTCTAATAATAGACAAACATGGTAATTGACCGTACCTTCACTATGCCTCCCATTGACTAATCAGCATGATATGCAAATTAACCGCCAACAAATATGGTGGCTAATTTGCATACTGCAGGCAGGGAGGGACAGCATGAATGTAAGCCACCATTCAGGCCGCTGTGTGCGACCCCAGAAGCTGCCTGCCTGCCGCCCGTGATGGATCCGATCTGGGTCGCAGGCCGGCCCCAGAAGCCCCAGAAGCCACCTGCCTGCCGCCCGTGATGGATCCGATACCGGGCCACTGGCCGGCCCCAGAAGCTACCTGATATGGCAGTAACTTATCAGTAAGGCACTCTGAAAGTCAGTGGCATAAATGCACCACTTAAAAGACAGATTATGAGGGTGAATCAAAAACAGAACCCACTTTAAATATAAAGACACATATAGATTAAAAGTAAATGAATTAAGCTGCAGCCTGTTTTTCTCAGTGGACAGAGCATTAGCCCGTGGACTGAAGGGTCCCAGGTTCGATTTCAGTCAAGGGCATGTACCTCAGTTGCTGGCTTGATCCCCAGTCCCTATCAGAGCATGTGCAGGAGGCAACCAATCAATGTGTCTCTCCCTTTCCCTTCACTCTCTCTAAAATTCAATGGAAAAATATCCTTGGGTGAAGATTAACAAAAACAAAGTAAATGGATTAAGTAACATTAAAGAGATTATAAGAAAAATATATTCCAAATTTTGTTAGTTGTATAATGGTTATGTTTAAATTATTAACACCTAAGAAATTGGGTGAAGGGTACATATAATATGCTGTAGTATTTTATAGTTTTTTT
>NW_005354385.1:13678759-13695191 GCF_000412655.1 Myotis brandtii | reverse complement strand
TAGGGATTGGGCCTGCCCTCTGCCACCCAGGAGCAGGCCTAAGCCAGCAGGTCGTTATCTGCTGAGGGGTCCCAGACTGCGAGAGGGCACAGGCCGGGCTGGGGGACCCCCCGCCCCCTGAGTGCACAAATTTTTGTGCACCGGGCCTCTAGTATTGCTATAATTACCATAGCCCCTAAGGAAACCACCAAGGAAGAACCTTGTAGAAAGACTGAGCTATAAAATATTTGAAGAACTCATCCTATATAATAAAAGGCTAATATGCAAATCGACCGAACAGTGGAATGACCAGTTGCTATGACGTGCACTGACCGCCAGGGGCAGATGCTCAACGCAGGAGCTTCCCCTGGTGGTCAGTGTGCTCCCACAGGGGGAGTACCACTCGGCCAGAAGTCCTGAGCTGGGCTCACGACTGGCGAGCACAGTGGTGGTGGCGGGAGCGCTAAGGATGTCTGCCTGACAGCTCCCAGACTGTGAGAGGGCGCAGGCTGTGCTGACGGGCCCTCCCCCTCCCCCTCCCTTGCATGAATTTTGTGCACCGGGCCTCTAGTTTAGTTATAAAATAGAAATTAGAAGCCAGAACCTACAAATGGGAAGGAAATAATAGCCAGAAACTGTGCAACCAGGTGTAAACTAATGTAAAATCAAAATTATTTCCTCACAGTTACAAAGCTAGATAAAGGTAACAAAAAATGTATTCTATTAGGTAATGAAATAAGTATTTTCCTGTGAAATTAAAACAAACAAACAAACAAGCACCTTTTTGCCTTAGCCGGTTTGGCTCAGTGGATAGAGCAGGGGTGGGCAAACTTTTTGACTCGAGGGCCACAATGGGTTCTTAAACTGGACCGGAGGGCCGGAACAAAAGCATGGATGGAGTGTTTGTGTGAACTAATATAAATTCAAAGTAAACATCATTACATAAAAGGGTATGGTCTTTTTTTTTTTTTTTAGTTTTATTCATTTCAAACGAGCCGGATCCGGCCCGCGGGCTGTAGTTTGCCCACGGCTGGGATAGAGTGTCGGCCTGTAAACCAAAGGGTCCCGGGTTCGATTCTAGTCAAGGGCATATATCTTGGTTGCAGGCTCCTCCCTGGCCCAGGCCCTGGGTCAGGGCCTGTGCAGGAGGGAACCAATCGGTGTGTTTCTCTCACACTGATATTTCTCTCTGTCTTTCCCTCCCTCCATTCTCCCTAAAAATCAGTGGAAAAATATCCTCGGAGAGGATTAATTAACTACAAAAAAAAGCACCTTTTCTATAAAACAGAAAGGGGTGCTTTTCTAAAACTAGGTTTATCTACTTTTGATAAGCATCTTGCTTTCAATTACTCAGGCTCTAGTGATTACAACACTAGGAAATAAAGAACTAATTAACACAGGCTACCACAGGTAGGTAAGAATGTAATTGAATAAAAAGAGGGACATGTATACAAAATGAATAAGGATAAAGTATAACTATCATAATTATTAATTTACTCTTTATTGTCCCTAAGCCTTCCCATTGTGCCCAACACGTGGTATTTAGTCTCCTGGAGGGAAGAGCCTGTGAAATCACTGGGAACATTTGAAAAGCAGTACTGGGAGTCTGTCCAGTGGAGACCATTGCTCTCTCTGGTGGCATACTTCCAGTGCACCCAACCCAAATAACATCCCACAAAAGACCACTTTGAACGTGTCTTGTGGGAGAGAACACTGGTCATGTCTGCCCAGATTTTAAATGAGTATGATATCTACAGAACTGTCCAAATGACAATATGAACTGAAAAATTCAAGTTATATTACACAAGTTTAAGACAGGAAACCAGAGATCAATGTACCAAATAAGCAATGTAACCAGTAAATCAAAGATGTAAAACAATGTTGAGGATAGGAAAAAACAAGATATAGATTGAATTTTTATGATCATAACATCCCCATACATTTGGGATATTGAGATTCTATTGCAATATCTTTGTATCCTATATTAGAAGTATCTTCCCGTTTCTCATCTCATATACCCTTTCTATCAAAAATTGGTATCAAATATCATAGCTCCATCATATCCTTGATTTCAAATTTAAAATTTTTACATTCTTCAAACTTTTCATTTTTCCTCATAATTTTGATTTTCTATTTCATCAGACTGGGATTAATTTTGGAAGACAATTTCACTGTAATTGAAAATACATCACTGTTCTCCTTATGTGCTAAAGAACTCAAACAAAATCATTTAGGGTAATTTCATATCAAAATAGAAATTTAACATTGACAATGTCAAACACCTTTCCCCTTGAAAGACCAGTCACAACTAGAATGTTCAAACAAAATGACACAGATTAACTAGAATACAATCACTATAAATTTGTTCCCCTTTTACTTAATTGAGAACTCTCAAGAGTTGATTTGAGACCAACAGTTGATTTCATGGGGTTTAATATCTATCTAAAAGAATAATGCTACAATGACAACTAGAAAGAGTATGCTCTAATTAGCTTGCTTTTGACCTAACCTCTTTCTTAATTTTCTGTAGTAGAAACATAAATTCAATTACATTAATAGAATGATTAGGAACTATACTTTTTAAAATAATAACTATTCTTTTTTTAAATTATCACATTACAAAAGCAACAAATGAAAAAAACTTAAATATCTTGTATTTTTGCTTTGTTTCTAAAGCAAAATCACTATTTGTAGTTAAGCAAAGAAATAAAACTATTAAAATTTCTTGACCCTTCTCTACTCCTTAAAAAGAAAATGGCCAAATTAATCTACCAATGTTTGTAAATGTTCGGAGGATCACATCAGAATAGCTACTCAAAGAATCAAAAGGAAAAAATGGTAACCAAAGCATCCATATAAAATTGTCAATACAGATTGGCTACAGAGCTCAAAGAACTCATAAAAAGCCTGCTCATTTTCATTCTACTGTGCCAATAGTAAATAAATAATTTTATTTCAAATGTGACAAGTGTAAAGACTAATTGTACACATTAAATCATACCAGAATCTCTCTATCAAATAAATGTACAATAAAAGCAGACACCATAATCAGTAATTTTAAGACAGCATTGTAGTAGTTTCTTGTCTATGCTTCCATTCTTGCCTTCCTACATAGTATCCAGAGTATGCAAGTTCTTTAAAAATATAAGTCTGATAAGCATAACTCCTTGGCTTAAAAATCTCTAATGACTCCTCAACTCACTCAAAAGAGAACCTCTAAAAGATGACCCAGCTCCCCCTCCCCCGAGGGTCTAAGGCAGGGGTGGGCAACCTTTTTGACTCGAGGGCCACAATGGGTTCTTAAACTGGACCGGAGGGCCGGAACAAAAGCATGGATGGAGTGTTTGTGTGAACTAATATAAATTCAAAGTAAACATCATTACATAAAAGGGTATGGTCTTTTTTTTTTTTTTAGTTTTATTCATTTCAAACGAGCCGGATCCGGCCCGCGGGCTGTAGTTTGCCCACGGCTGGGATAGAGTGTCGGCCTGTAAACCAAAGGGTCCCGGGTTCGATTCTAGTCAAGGGCATATATCTTGGTTGCAGGCTCCTCCCTGGCCCAGGCCCTGGGTCAGGGCCTGTGCAGGAGGGAACCAATCGGTGTGTTTCTCTCACACTGATATTTCTCTCTGTCTTTCCCTCCCTCCATTCTCCCTAAAAATCAGTGGAAAAATATCCTCGGATGAGGATTAATAACTACAAAAAAAAGCACCTTTTCTATAAAACAGAAAGGGGTGCTTTTCTAAAACTAGGTTTATCTACTTTTGATAAGCATCTTGCTTTCAATTACTCAGGCTCTAGTGATTACAACACTAGGAAATAAAGAACTAATTAACACAGGCTACCACAGGTAGGTAAGAATGTAATTGAATAAAAAGAGGGACATGTATACAAAATGAATAAGGATAAAGTATAACTATCATAATTATTAATTTACTCTTTATTGTCCCTAAGCCTTCCCATTGTGCCCAACACGTGGTATTTAGTCTCCTGGAGGGAAGAGCCTGTGAAATCACTGGGAACATTTGAAAAGCAGTACTGGGAGTCTGTCCAGTGGAGACCATTGCTCTCTCTGGTGGCATACTTCCAGTGCACCCAACCCAAATAACATCCCACAAAAGACCACTTTGAACGTGTCTTGTGGGAGAGAACACTGGTCATGTCTGCCCAGATTTTAAATGAGTATGATATCTACAGAACTGTCCAAATGACAATATGAACTGAAAAATTCAAGTTATATTACACAAGTTTAAGACAGGAAACCAGAGATCAATGTACCAAATAAGCAATGTAACCAGTAAATCAAAGATGTAAAACAATGTTGAGGATAGGAAAAAACAAGATATAGATTGAATTTTTATGATCATAACATCCCCATACATTTGGGATATTGAGATTCTATTGCAATATCTTTGTATCCTATATTAGAAGTATCTTCCCGTTTCTCATCTCATATACCCTTTCTATCAAAAATTGGTATCAAATATCATAGCTCCATCATATCCTTGATTTCAAATTTAAAATTTTTACATTCTTCAAACTTTTCATTTTTCCTCATAATTTTGATTTTCTATTTCATCAGACTGGGATTAATTTTGGAAGACAATTTCACTGTAATTGAAAATACATCACTGTTCTCCTTATGTGCTAAAGAACTCAAACAAAATCATTTAGGGTAATTTCATATCAAAATAGAAATTTAACATTGACAATGTCAAACACCTTTCCCCTTGAAAGACCAGTCACAACTAGAATGTTCAAACAAAATGACACAGATTAACTAGAATACAATCACTATAAATTTGTTCCCCTTTTACTTAATTGAGAACTCTCAAGAGTTGATTTGAGACCAACAGTTGATTTCATGGGGTTTAATATCTATCTAAAAGAATAATGCTACAATGACAACTAGAAAGAGTATGCTCTAATTAGCTTGCTTTTGACCTAACCTCTTTCTTAATTTTCTGTAGTAGAAACATAAATTCAATTACATTAATAGAATGATTAGGAACTATACTTTTTAAAATAATAACTATTCTTTTTTTAAATTATCACATTACAAAAGCAACAAATGAAAAAAACTTAAATATCTTGTATTTTTGCTTTGTTTCTAAAGCAAAATCACTATTTGTAGTTAAGCAAAGAAATAAAACTATTAAAATTTCTTGACCCTTCTCTACTCCTTAAAAAGAAAATGGCCAAATTAATCTACCAATGTTTGTAAATGTTCGGAGGATCACATCAGAATAGCTACTCAAAGAATCAAAAGGAAAAAATGGTAACCAAAGCATCCATATAAAATTGTCAATACAGATTGGCTACAGAGCTCAAAGAACTCATAAAAAGCCTGCTCATTTTCATTCTACTGTGCCAATAGTAAATAAATAATTTTATTTCAAATGTGACAAGTGTAAAGACTAATTGTACACATTAAATCATACCAGAATCTCTCTATCAAATAAATGTACAATAAAAGCAGACACCATAATCAGTAATTTTAAGACAGCATTGTAGTAGTTTCTTGTCTATGCTTCCATTCTTGCCTTCCTACATAGTATCCAGAGTATGCAAGTTCTTTAAAAATATAAGTCTGATAAGCATAACTCCTTGGCTTAAAAATCTCTAATGACTCCTCAACTCACTCAAAAGAGAACCTCTAAAAGGCCCTGCATGATCTAGTCTCTGCCAACCTCTTTAGTGTTATCCTCTTCAACTCCAAGACTGAAGGAAAATATGGAATGCCTAAGTAAAGTATGAGGAAAAGTAATGAACAATAAAAGGAATTTCTGATTTTGTTTTACTTGGTGGCTTTTGTAAAAAGTACTAAAGGAAAATGTTATTTGAGATCATTTAATGTTACTCATAATGTTTTTGCTTTAGTTTATTAAAAATAGAGAATGATACATATGAAGTGGAAGTTCCTTTAGCCTCCCTCCTTTCTCATAAATTTGGTGTGGGTTATCTAGGCCTGTACTGTACAATATGGTAGCCACAGCTACATATGACTACACAAATTTACATAAAACTACAAATTCAGTTGTTCAGTCACACTGAGCACATCACATGGACTCAATAGCTACATGTGGCTATTAAACTTAAATTAATTAAAATTGAATAAAACTTAAAGCTTAGTTCTTCAATTGTTTCAGTCACATTTCTTTTATTTAAAATATATTTTTATTGATTTCAGAAAGGGAGAGGGAGAGATAGAAACATCAATGAGAAAGAATCATTGATTGGCTGCCTCCTGCATGCCCGCTACTGGGGATTGAGCCCACAACGTGGGCATGTGCCCTGACTCAGAACTGTGACCTCCTGGTTCATAGGTCGACGCTCAGCCCCTAAGCAACACCAGCCAGGTGCTCCAGTCACATTTCAAGGGCTTAACAGCCATGTGTGGCTAGTGCTTACAACAAGCACGTCAAACTCAAAGGCTAACATGGGCCAAATAAATAAGGCATGCAGCCCGCGGGCCATGAGTTAGGCATGCTTGGCCTACAGTATTAAACAGTGCAGATACAGAACATTTCCATGCTTGTAGAAAGTTAAACTACACAGTGCTACTATAAACTTTATAATCCTTTCACTCAAGAGTTATGTACACTTACAAAAGGTGTTATTTTATGTTTTTTAATTGTTATTGCTTTCATATTGTTTATACTAGAGGCCCGGTGCACAAAATTTGTGCACAGGGGTGGGGGGATTTCCCCCAGCCTGGCCTGTGCCCTCTCACAGTGTGGGAGCCCTGTGATCGATCGCCCCAAAGAGGTAGGCCCCGCCCACCCATCCAGGGTTCCTCAATGGATTGCCCCAAAGAGGTAGGCCGGAGCCAGGGGTCTCACCTCTGTGCTGTGCGGGCCTGCAGAGCCCCCAGGCCTGGCCTCTCGGAGTGGCCGCCGGGCCCTGCCTCCGCGCCGCACACACAGTGTCAAGTCCCCACCCACCTGCGTGCACCCGCTGTGCACTCAGCCTCCTGGGGATGAATTGTGGGATTGTGATGGCGTGAGGGCATCACAGCGTGAGGGCATCACGGCGTGAGGGCGTGAGGGCATCACGGCGTGAGGGCGTGAGGGCATCACGGCGGGGCGTGATGAGGGCATCACGGCGTGAGGGCGTGAGGGCATCACGGCGTGAGGGCGTGAGGGCATCACGGCGTGAGGGCGTGAGGGCATGCTAATATGCATATTGTCCCCTCGGGAGTTCGACCGACCAGGAGTTCGAGTGCTCGCTATGACGTGCACTGACCACCAGGGGGTGGCACAGAACAAAGGAAGGCCCGGCTGGCAGCTGGCAGCTGGCAGCCAGGGAAGGAATGCCCCGGCCAGCAGCCAGAAGGCCCCGATCAGCCCTGATCGCTGGCCAGGCCTAGGGACCCACCCATGCACAAATTTCATGCACCAGGCCTCTAGTATGTTTATAATGTCTATTATACTTATTGATATATACAATCTAGTTAATTTTAACTCTTGCATAATATTCCATCATAACACATTTTGCCACAAATATTTAAGTATTTTACACTTTTGGAATAATGTCATAATGAATATCCTTAAACATTTCTATACATGTGTAAAAATTTCTCTAAAATGAATAAATTGAATTGCTGAGCCACAAAAATTAGGGCATTTTCAAGTTTACTAGAGACTGACAAATAGGTTCCCAAAGTGACTTTAACCATTTATACTCCACATATAGTATGTTCATTAAAATACATATATAGATAGATAGATAGATAGATAGATAGATGATAGATAGATATATCTCCTCACCTGAGGATATTTTTTCCATTGATTTTTTTAGAGAAGAAGGGAGGGGTAGAGACAGAGATAAACATTGATGTGAGAGAGACACATCGATTGGTTGCCTCCTGCATGAGCCCAAACCTGGGCCAGGGATGGAACCTGCAATGGAGGTATGCGCCCTTGACTGGAATTGAACTCATGACTCTACAGTCCTCGGGCCAACACTCTAACCACTGAGCATTCAGCTAGGGCAACATATATTTAAGATCTTCTATTTGCCAGGTAATGTTCTAGGCACTGAGATATAATTTTCAACCAACTCTCACACCAACACCAACCCATCCTCAGGAAAAAAGCTTACATGAAAATTTTTGCTTCCCCAAGTCTTCATTAACACTTAATACAACAGACTTTTGTCTTTAAAAAATCAAATACTTGTTTTAATTTTCATTTCCCTGATATACGGTGAAGTTGTGTATCTTTTCATATGCTTGGCAATTTTTGCTCTACAAATTACCATTTCATGTTCTTTTTTCTATGAGGTTTTCTTTATTGTCTTCCTGATTTACGGTTCTGCTAAATGTGTTGCAGATAAATGTGTTACAAATAACTTCTCTCTTATGGCTTGTCTTTAAAGTTTGTTTCTCTTGTCTTTGTTGGGACAAGAGTTAGTAATGTACTGAGGTAGTCAATTCCCAATCTTCTCTTTCGAGTTATGCTTTCCTAATTTGAGGTCACAAGGACATAAAATTTTTTTCCAAAAAAACTGGGGGGGAGGGCTATCTACTCTGTGTATTTGACATGTTCACTCGCTCTGAGTTTATGTTATCCTCATAAAAACAGCTAAGGTATATACTATTAATTTCATTTTAAGGATATGGTAATTTAATTTTTATTGTGGTTAAAATTTTATTTTTAACTCTTATACATAAGAGTTACCATTTAGCCATTTTTATGTACAGTTCAATGGCATTAAGTACATCCACAATTGTCATGAAACCAGAACCCCTATCCAGCTCCAGAAACTTTTCATTTCCCAAATTTAAACTCTGTACCCATTAAACACTGACTCTTCACAACACAATGAGCTCCATCCCCTGGCAACCACCATTCTACGTTCTGTCTCTACAAATATGACTACTCTAGTAACTTGTATAAGTGTAATCATACAATATCTTGTCCTTTTGCGATGAGCTTATTCCACTTAGTATAATGTCTTCAAGGTTCATCCACGTTGTACCATATGTCAGAATTTCCTTCCTTCTAAAGGATGAATAATATTTTATAGTATGTATATAGCACATTTTGTTTTATTCATTCACCCATCATCAGACACAAGCTGTTTCCACCTTTTGGCTACTGTGAATAATGCTACTATGAACACTGATGTACACACATCTAATTGAGTCCCTGTTTTCAATTCCCTGGGGCATAGATTCAGTAATGGAATTGCTGGATCATATGGTAATTCTATGTTTTCTACAGAGGTCACACAATTTTACATTCCTACCAGGAAATACACACGGATTCTATCCTCACGAATAGTTGTTTTTGGATTATTTGTGGATAATAGCCATCCTGATGGGTATGTCTTCCAAAATTACAAAGTTTGATTTTCACAGTTACGTATTCATTTGGTATACATTTTTGTATACAGAATAAGGTAAGAATCTAATATTACCCCCCACACAGAAAGCCCCTTGCTTCAGCATCATTTAATGAACAGGCCTCTCCTTCCCCACTAATTTTTAATACCATTTCTAATACAAATTAATTTCCCCTATATGCAGACACCTATTTCTGGGCTTTCTATTTACTAGTAATTATACTGATCTACTTGGCTATCACTATATCAATATAACACTTTTGAGTCATAAAGCATTAACATATCTTTTGATATTTGGTATAGCAAGTTTCATTTTCATTTCTAAGAATTTCTTTACTATTCTTGGATTGTTTTATCCTATATGGATTTTAGAATCGATTTTATAATTCCAAGAAAATTCTAGTTGGCATTTTTATTGGAACTCCATTGAATTTATGATTAATTGGAGGGAATTAGAATGTGATATTAAGATTCCTCATACATAAAAGTGATATATCTTTATTTATTCTAGCCATTTTCTATTGCTATACTAAATTAATCCTTTCTATTAAACACTAGACCAAATTCTAAAAGACAAATAACTGAAAGACTATTTCTCATCCAAGACCCATAACAGGAAACCAAAAATATGGTTATTATATACACAAAATCCATATACTGTATGGATTTGTGAGTTATAACAAAATAGATCATATCCAATTGATGAAGTTTCTTTTTTAAATCTAGCCACCTGAAATAATCCTTCAAAATGTAGTTTATACCTCACCACTTTCAGAAAGCCTTCTCTGATCACTCATCTACAGTATTTCCCTTCATTTTTGCATCTGGAAATTATTGAAGTCAGTTTCAGAGAGCTACAAACCAATCACTTATAGGCAGCATGGGCCTGCATATGTGCTTAGTTTGACCTACACCAGGTTGCTCAAAACAAAAACTGGACACCAAAAAAATTAGGACATTTCACACAAAAATCACAGGATTTCTGACTTGCAGGTTATATGTCATTTTCCCTTAGGGACCAAGCGATGAGAGGTTCCATCTCCATGCTTCCTTGATTACCAGTGTAGGCAAATCTCACACTGATTCTTAAAGCTTCCACCTAAAAGTGACCTGTTAATTTCCAACTCATATTCCACTGGTCAAAGTAAAATCATGGTCAGGCTAACTTTAGAAATGATTTAAAAAGGTATAATCCTACAACATGCCTGGAAGGTAAAAAGTCAGAAATATTTCCTATAATTAATGACATTGACTTCAGTTTCTTCCCTTCTACCTATGCTCCAAACTACCACTAGAAGCACAGACTGAATTATTTCACAACACTGCTTAAAAAAACATGAAACTACAATGTTTAAGGGATAAAAAGTAAAATTCAACTTTCATAATCTTCTCCAAAGTCTTTTAACACCTTCTTTTCCCATTATATCCCCTCACATTACCTATTCTCTAGCCTTTCTGAATATGTTTTAGCATATATTCCAAAATTTAGCTCAAACATCATCTCAGGCTCATCTTTCCCTTTTTCTGGAAAAAAATAAACCCTACATCCACTATATTTACAAACCACATTATTTATAATAAGCAGTAGTACTCACTCATTCAAAGTAGTTTATATGTGCCAGGCACTTAAAACATAACTGCCATGTATCTACTAGAATGTAAGGTGCTTAGATTAAGTAAAGATCTTACTTGCCCTGGTAATTCCCTATAGCATAACACCCGACACACAGATTCTCAAAACATTAGCCTCCTAACAAATTCAAATAAGACAAGATGTAATGCCACGACATTTTACTTACATTTCATTTACTTTTAAGCGTACTTTGACTGTTTCTAAAGCTAAACGGACCCAGACCTAAACTATCGCTTTTTGAGACTGGAGACTATGCTTTAGTTATGCACGGCTCTTGGGTTTTGTCTTCACTGCTTTTGGAAATAGTTTACTTACCAAGACCTAAGTTGGGGTAGTTATAAAGACAATCAGGTAGCCAAATTAGAACAGTAAATGCTTTTAATACAATCCTCACTTCTTTTAGTAATTTCAAGTTTGTAAGCACTCTAGCAAAGTAAATTTAAAAACACATTTGAAATTTAAAGCGATTAGTTTACAAATTCTAATAGTTCTAATAAAATATCTGTTTGCTTCTGCTTCAAACTAAGTTATACTGAAGTAGGAGACTGTGGACATATTTAGTCATTTTAGCCTACTACTGTCCAAATATTAGCATTTCAAAATGTAATATTAAAAAAAATAAAACTTCAGATTGTCAAGGGCGGGAAATAAAGGAGACGTATGTAATACTCTTTGTAATACTTTAAGCAATAAAACAATTTAAAAAAATAAAATAAAATAAAAATTAAAAAAAAAATAAAACTTCAAATGAACTTGTTTTGTAGGTATGGACACCATAATGAAGAACTAGGAAAAAAGTACCATAATAAAGCAAACAAAGAGAAAGTTTTAAGACATTGTGAACAGTGTGGAATACTGAAGTCTAGTTAAAAGAGAACTAAAAGTAGGCAAATAGACTTGGCAATTTAAACAATTACAGTACAGTAATGGAGGAGGCCAGAATATAATCTCAGGAAGAGTCAATGGAGGTAAGGAAATAAAATATGTGAGTATAAGCTATTATTCTCAGAAATTCTAGAAATAAATGGAAGAAAAGGTTTAATGGCAGGGTGCAGTGAAGTCTTGTTGTTTCTTTTTGTTTTTTAATGTGCCTCAGGCATGAAACAGCTCTGGCCACCGACACAGGCATCAAGCTAGGATGAACTAAGGACTGTACATCTGCTTTGCCCCTGATTGATATAAGAGCAACATCACCAATCAGGTGTCTCCTTGCCCATTGCAGGGGGTTGTGAAGTTTTGTTTATAGAATACAGGAGACTTAAATATCTTTGTAGGCAGAGAAGGGGGGATGGTCAATGGAGCAAGGTTTCAAGAAAGTGTAGGATCAGAGAATAAGCTAAAGAATCAGGCATGGAAAAGAGAAAGGATACTTCTATTCAGAGATAGGTAAGAATTCTTAGAATAGATGAAGAACTCTATTCTGCTCATTCCCATGTTTTAAAGGGGGCATCTGCAAACTTATCAGCAAGTTTTGTGGAAAACTATTATGAGGAAATTATGCCTTTTCAATTAAATGGTAAGATAGAAACATTCTCTACTGATTTCTGGAGGATAAAACAACTTATGTCTCCTTTTCTATTTTTATTGGCTGTTATGCATTAGCAAATGGCAAGAGTGGCTATTATCAATCTAAAGATCTTTGACTTCTTATTAAAAATAAACAATACATTTAATGTTTCATTCCTGTTCATTAAAAGACAATGCACTTAACATTTCATGTTGTAGAAGTAACATTGTAAGTATATGACAAATCAGTCTGGAACAAGCATGTCAAACTCAAAGGCTAACACGGGCCAAATAAATGAGGCATGCGGCCCAGGGGCCGCAAGTTTGACATACTTGGTCTAGAACAGCAGTTCTCAACCTGTGTCACGACCCCTTTGGCGGTCGAACGACCCTTTCACAGGGGTCGCCTAAGACCATCCTGCATATCAGATATTTACATTATGATTCATAACAGTAGCAACATTAGAGTTATGAAGTAGCAACGAAAATAATTTTATGGTTGGGTCACAACATGAGGAACTGTATTTAAAGGACCAGAAGGTTGAGAACCACTGGTCTAGAACAAGAGTAAAATAAAATTTTATGGAAAAGTTTTCATCCTTTAATACCTAGTATTTGATAAAAGAGATATCACAGAAGTTAAGAACCCCCACAAATTATTCTCTTGAGAGTTTGTCTCTAATCGGCCAGATGAAAAACATACATGAAATGACAGATTCTTAAGTAATGTATTTTTAATTTCAAATAAGAAAAAACTGAGGACCCAAGGGGTGATTAAATTATCACAAAGCAAAGAGAGGTTACTGAACCACAACTTAGTTTTCCACTTAAGGCAAAGGTTTGCAGTGGTCACTGAGATATAATGTAGCTCAATTTGTGGTCAGTAAAACCATTATTTCACATCCAATAATTTCACAGCACAGATACATAATTTATTGCATTTAATGCTCAAGGAAAGAATTCTACTAAGGCAACATTCTTACCTATAATTTGCAGGTGAATTTATAGTACCTACACACCACCTCAGCTCATTTCTGACAATTGTATATCTCAACATAGTTATTGTTAATTGCAGAATAAGTTAGGGAAATTCTAGAAGCTATGCAGAATGTTTACAAAAGTATAGAAGCAGCTTTGGAAGGGTCAACTTCAGAGATGCTTAGGCCTGTTAAGAAAATGGATTATGTCTTACAAAATTGGAAGAATCATGAAGAAACAGGCTGATACTACAGAAACATGAGAATATTTAAAACTAACAAAAGTAAACAAAAAAATAACTGAAGTCTATGCAAGGATGCAATATAGAATCGCAAAATGATTTCAATTGTCTAAAAAAGTCATAAACCGTGATAGATCTAATCAAATCATTGTTGAAATATTGCCTCTAAAACACTGAAAATTTCACGAAATTTCAAACACAAGTGTTTCTTACACAAAATAGACCGCTTTGTATGAAGGAAGACAAAGTCACTGATAGTGATATGGAAATGAGGTAAAGGGATACTAAAGGTGGGTTATAAAAATATTTCCCCAAAATAAAACAATCCATTACTTAAAAGGAAGGAACAACACATAGTCATCTCTTTTGCTAATAGAGGACCGAAAAGATAATTAGTGTAGAACTCAAAAGAGGCAGAAATTTCTTCTTTAACTGAAAGTATATAGAATACCCTGAGATAGAAATCTATGAAAAGGTCATTTGTCCAACAGCATGGAACAAGACAAATGATAACAGTAAAACAACCGAAAATGCACTTAATTTTAATAAGAATGTAAAAAAAAATCTGTACCAGATTTAAAGAAAAAAGAGGTATTACTTATCAATTCATCCATGTATCATAATCACTAACAAGAATTTATCAGTCTTAAGATTATACAAATGTTCTAGAGATCAGTTTTCTGGATCTTACCAAGAGTATGCCATGTTTACTTTTTCATGTGTTACTTCTAATGTCTACATTGCAAACCCACAAACTAGATATTTTGAGTCCCTTTTTTACTAAAAGGCAAGTTTGATAATCTCACATATCCCCAAATTTTAAATCAAAGCAAAGAGAGAAAATTCTTATTACTAGGCAAAAATTAAATTAAGATAATAGAAAATGTCCTCCAGATGTTACTTAGTGTTGAAATACAGCAACCATATAAGGTAAGCTTCTTACCATAATGTTACCTATGAGGTGATTTTCTTGGGAGTGATTTCTTTCTCTGGATAACTAGAAAAAAGCTTGCAGTTTACACACAAAGAAATACTGAGAGTCTGTATACTAACCTGGCCCAGTCCAGGCATACCTCCTCCAAGTCTAAGAAGTCTGTCCATATTTCTAGAAAACAGAAACAAAGGAAAACGTTTCTAAGCACAAAAGTGTTTACGCAATTGCTATCTATATAATTCACCTTCAGTCACTCAGTATGTCAAAAATATTGGTGGTAATTACAACACAACATCAGACTTCCTGTTAATTAACACCACATATTAATTCAAGAAACTGTCTTCCATGCTAATTAACAGACCTTATTTTATTGCTTTGGTTTTGGGTTATCCCCAGTTTTAAAGACAAGCAATCCTAGCATAATTTCAAAACTTTGCTATCATTAAGTTAATTATATATTTTATTGTTATCTAATAAAGTACCTGAATAAGAAAAAAGTGCCTGAAATGCTTATATGTATGACTGAATTTCCTCCCATTTGTCCAGAGTGTACAAATAAAAATCCTCACTCTTAAAATTAAATTTTAACATCCTCATTAGTAAGTTCTGTGCTAATTAACTTACAGCTTGTCAGTTATCATCAAAACTACATGTGAAAGACATTGTGAGCAGATTATGGATCTCTGAATTAGCATCAAAGGCTTTTGAAAAATGAACTCATTATACTAAAAGGAATATTAAAAGTAAACATTAATGCATTAAGATAGTGTTTTACAACCTACACAGATGTTTTGTGTTATTTCAGATATTGTGGAGATATGTCCTTTTTTTGCTAAGGATATTCAGCTGCTTTTCTTAACTCTAATAGAGAGGATTAACTTTGAAATATCAATCTGATTTGTTTTTTTATGTCTGGAATAACTACAGAAGACATTCTGATAAGCCTAGAAATTTCACACAAAAAACTGAAAGGAAAAAAATAGCAAGGCCTCAAATATACAAAAAGGAGTAATCAAGTTATACAAATTCATATCCAGTACCACTAAATACTTAAAGATGAGAATAAAGCATTTTTTCTACTTGCTAATATGCCTTACAATTTCTCTTCTTCCTATGCTTTAGAAAATGGTATTACTACAAATATAAGTAAAATGCTAACAGATTCGTTTAGTCATTTGTCCATATCATTTTCTAGTTAAAAGTGCTACACAAATTGAAACGCAGTAATGTACTTATGGCCCTGTGGCTCAGTTGGTTCCATGAACTGAGAGGTTGCTGGTTGATTCTGGGTTAGGGCACATGCCCAGGTTGGGGCTTGATCCCCAGTAAGGGGGCTGCAGAAGGCAGTCAATTCATGTTTCTCTCCCTCTCCCTTCTTCTCTCTCTAAAATCAATAAAATAAAATAATGTACTAATGATCATTACTTTTTGCTTAATCATGTTTGTTGAATCCTAACAATGTAATCATGAGAATCTACACTAATAAAAGAGAAACATGGTAATTAGCATACGACCGCTACCCTTCCCACTGGCTAATCAGCATATCCTTATGCAAATTAACTGTCGGCCAAGATGGCGGCCGGCAGCCAGGCAGCTAGAAGCGAGCAGGGAGGCTCGCTTGCTCCAGTGACTGCAGACTCCAACGTTCCCCGCCTGACTTGCCAGCCTCTGAGTTGCAACTCTAAGCAACTATGTACTATGTTGCAAATGTAGAAGCTAAACAAAACCCCAGAAACCAGCTTTCAGCCTGCCGGGATCTCAGAGCTGAAGTTATACATTGTTTCGATTATAGAATGGCAAACAAACCAGATAC
>NW_005354385.1:13668158-13677541 GCF_000412655.1 Myotis brandtii | reverse complement strand
CCAGGCCTCTAGTCTATATATATAAAAGGCTAATATGCAAAGTGTCCCCATGGGAGTTCGACCGGGAGACCAGGAGTTCTATCACTCGCTATGACATACACTGACCACCAGGGGGTGGCACGGAACAAAGGAAGGCCCCAGCCGGCAGCCAGCAGCCAAGGAACTCAGGCCCCAGCCAGCAGCCAGCAGCCAGCAGCCAGCAGCCAGGAAAGGGAGGCCGCAGCCGACAGCCAGAAGGCCCCTATCGGCCCTGATTGCCAGCCAGGCCTAGGGACCTACCTGTGCACCAATTTCGTGCACTTGGCCTCTAGTATTTAATAATGTTAACACTGCAAACTTTATTCAAGTCCATATAAAGAATACTGAAAACTTTACTCAAGTCCACATATAGAAGAGCACACAAATGAATAAACCATGGAATTTTCACAAAGTGACCACATTCGCATAACTACCACCTAGATCAGGTGTGGGGAACATCTGGCCCGAGGGCCATATAAGGCCAGAGAAATCATTTGGTCTGGCCCTGCCAAGGCATTAGGGATAAGTTAATTAAACGTTTAGCAGGCTAATTTTTAAGTTGATAATTTTGTATGGCCCTCGCATGATGTTACAAATATCCAAATGGCCCTTGGCAGAAAAAAGGTTCCCCACTCCTGACCTAGACGAAGGAACAGATCATTATCAGCATCTAAGAACACCTCTCATACCCCCTTCCCAGTCCAGTCTCTACCACCCCACAAATTAGAATTCCAACTTCTAAAAGCATAGATTAGTTCTACTATTTTTGAATTCTATAGAAATTAAATCATATACTTTAGTATCCAGCTTTCACCACACAAGTTTGTGAGATTCACAACAAATAAACTCCTTTAAAAAAATGAAAAGGCACATATGAAAACTTGATAGCCCAGACAAATTTCTGCTTTACAACCTTAACTCATACTCCTAATAGCAACATTTACAAATAAACTCTCCATCAAATTCTCATTAAAATTCTTCAACTCAAATCTGGCATTCAATATATAGCATTTTTTAAAAGGCTATAGATAGGGGGGAAAAAAACACCTATATATTTTAAAATATTAAAGACATTTCTCTAGAATATATTATCAAAGGAAAAAAAATTTTTTTTGGACTATTTCAAGCTTACAAACTTAAATGCAAATGGAAAAAAAAGTAGTAACACGCCTTGGCTGGGTGGTTCAGTTAGTTAGAGTGTCATCCCATATACCCAAAGGTTGTGGGTTCGATTCCCAGTCAGGGCACATACTAGGTTTTGGGCTCGATCCCCAGGAGGCAACCAAGAGATGTTTTTCTCACATGGATATTTATCTCTTTCTCTCCCCCGCCCCCCTTTTCCTCTCTCAAACGTATCCTCGAGTGAGGATTTAAAAAAAAAAAAAACAAAGCAAAACTAACAACATAGAGTATATTCTAGAAATTCCAGGCCAAAGTCAATTCCCAGCTGTGTTCAGTTTATCTATTCCCCATGTTGTTTCTGATGCCTTTACACAGACTCCAGATGCTGTGAATATACATGAGCAATGTGGGGAGCAGAGGGAAAGAAAATCTGGCAGGTCAAATTTGTGTTTTTAGCAAAAGTAGATGTCTCAGCAAACAGGAGATAATATTTAACAAACCAAAACATTTAAGATAAGATAATCAGATCTAACAAAATACCAACATTTGGAAATGAAAAATATTGATAAATGTTCTAAATCACACCACTATTTTTACGTTTATAGAATGCAAACAAAAACAAAAATGCTTTCATGAGCCCTTAAATTTGGTTATCTGATTTATAATTTGTTATGTGTTAAAAATGATATATTTTCATAACATCCTATGTTAATTCCTGAAAGAATATGTAAGTAAAATACATTCTTAAATCTCACCTGGTTAGTAACTACAATTCCTGTGGTGCTAAGCTTCAATTTGTTGACTTTGACAAGTTTCTTCTTAAGTCAAGCTATTGCTAATTCTGGTAGTTATGATTTTTTTTGAAGTATTTTTTTCTCTCTCCTAAAAAAAAAAAAAAAAGTAAATGAAATGATATAATTTTGAGAACTAAAAAGGAAAATATAACAAGTACTTTACAAGAAGCAAAATTACTTAAAAACAAAATAGAAATCAAAATTAAATTTTTAATTACCGTTTCCAGAGGTATAGAATGAAATATCATCCTGGGAAGCTAGAGAGCATAGTGATTAATCCTATATCAAAATTTTGTTTCTAAGGATGTTTTTTTAAATTATATGTATTTTTTATAACTTTATTGTTGACACTATTACAGATGTCCCCATTCACCCCGCCTCGCCCACCTTTACCCAGCCCCCTTTCCCCATTCCCTCTCGTCATCACCACACTGTTGTCTGTGTCCATGGATTATACATATATGTTCTTTGGCTAATCTCTTCACCTTTTTTTATCCATTCCCCCCCACCATTCCCCTCCCCTCTGAAAGCTGTTGGTCTGTTCCATGTATCCATGCCTCTGGTTTTATTTTGTTCATCAGTTTATTTTGTTCATTAGATTCCACATATAAGTGTGATCATATTGTAATTGTCTTCCTCTGACTAGCTTATTTCACTTAGCATAATAATCTCCAAGTCCATCCATAGTGTTGAAAAAGATAAGAGTTTCTTCTTTCTTTTTTTCAAAATGCATATTGCAGGGCCTTACCCCAGGCCCACTGCATCTTTTTTCCCCCCAATATATTTTTATTTTTTAATTGTTGATAGTATTAGAGATATCTCCCATCCCTCCCTCCTTTACCCCTCCTAGAATTTTGTGTGTTTTTTAAACCGTTCTAATTATATGTAAAAATTGACATTTTATGACTTTTAGTCTTTTGGGAAGTGTTTCAACAAACAAAGAGAAAATTTACTTATATTTTTAAGTAGAACAAAATTCATTTGATTGTGTAATTACCATATAGGTCCACTGCAACATTATTACAAATCTATGATACATTATGGAATCATTATGTTATTTGTCCTATATCTTGAAATTTGCTGTTCATTATCCTAGAAATTAAGTTCGTTTCTTAATTCATTATTCCCAATTATGCCAAAAAGACTAAAATAACATGAAAATTTAAGAATGACAACCATCATCCAAAATGAAGCAATCATGAAACACGTTACAGTTACTGCATCATCCTTCAGTTTTTATTGTGCTGTACAAAGCTTTGCTTCATCTTTCAAAAAAGATATAAAAGACTAGAGACATTATCTTTGTAGTCTTTTTTTAGTTTTCATTGAACACAATTAGAATTTTCCATATCCCACCCATAATGGCAAAAGGAGAATTGACAAAGAAACAAAGCTTCACAATTTTTAGGGAATCACAAGATGAATGTAAAGAAAGAAGTAACAGCATTCTTTTCTAATAATACAATAAAACTGATGGTATAAGCCAGTGATGGCGAACCTTTTGAGCTCGGCGTGTCAGCATTTTGAAAAACCCTAACTTAACTCTGGTGCCATGTCAAAACAAAGATTTATATTTTTGATATTTATTTTATATATTTAAATGCCATTTAACAAAGAAAAATCAACCAAAAAAATGAGTTCGCGTGTCACCTCTGACACACGTGTCATAGGTTCGCCATCACTGGTATAAGCCATGAGTTGGTGGGGGGGGGGGCCCCTTTTAAAAATCAGAACCAAAAAATTTTGTTGTAGGGGGCTGTCTTGTGTATTATAGGATGTTTAGCAGTACCCCTGACCTCAACCGACTAGATGTAATAGCACCTATCCAGTGGTGATAATAAAAAATGACTCCAGACATTGCCAAATGCACTCTGAAAAGGCAAAATCACTCCCCAGTTAAGAACCACTGGTATAAACCAAATCTCAGCTCATGCATCTTCAGACGACAATACCCTAGATTCATTTTCTCAAACTTAAGAACCAATGAGTGCTGGAAACTATTTGGGAGCTCTTCAAAAAATTAAACATAGAATTACCACATGACCCAGCAATTCCACATCCAAAGGCGTGAAAACAGGTATTCAAAAGTACATGTGCATGTATATGTATAGCATTTCTATTCACAATAGCCAAACAGTGGAAACAGCTCAAGTGTCAATCAAAGAAAAAAATAAACAAATTCTAGCACTGTATATACAAGCAATGGTATGGAATATTATTCAGCTATAAAAAGAAATGAAATACTGATACATGTTACAATGTTGATGAAGCTCAAAACATTATGCTATGTGAAAGAAGCCATGTACAAAAGGTCACATGTTATATGATTCCATTTATATGAAATATTCAAAATATACAAATCAAGAGAGACATATGGAGATTGGAGATTGCCAGGAGCTTGGTGAAAGGAGTAAAATGGAGAAACTACTGCACAGGTTTAAAGTAACAGATTTTACTTTAAAATGATGGAAATGTTTTGGAACTAGGTAGGTGGTAGTTGCACAGCATTGTGAACGTACTAGATGACACTGAATTAACTAACTGTTCACTTTAAAATGGTTAATTTTAAATTATGTAAATTTCACCTCAATAAATTATTTCTTAAAAGGATAAATGAACAAACAATAATATTTCTAAGAAAAAAAACAGAAATATGACATTTTCATCCAGTTAGGTACTCAATAAGGACTTTATCACATACTATTTTACAATAACCTGTTTTGCTAACAAAATGTATAATATTTTCTTTTACCTTTTTAAAAAATATATTTTTGTTTTGATTTCAGAGAGAAAGGAAAGAAGAAGTTAGAAACATCAATGATGGAGATAATCATTGATCAGCTCCTCCTGCACCCCCCTTATTGGGGATTGAGCCTGCAACCTGATCAGAAATCGAACTGTGACCTCCTGAGCTCTTTTACCTTTTATGATGTTGATACAGTTCATATGTGAACAAATGCTGAAGTGTAACACAAAAGGAAACAGATAATGTAGTAATGGAAATAAATGGTTGGACTAACTCTAATTGGTGTTTATATATCTAAAAATAAAAATGTTTTGCAAGCAAAGATGATGACCATCCTCTCTTCCACAAAATTAAGAACTTTCAATGTCTGTTTTCAAAAGTATTGCAATTGGGAAGATGAAAATTTTTGGAGACAGATGGTAGTGATGGTTGCACAACAAAGTGAATGTACTTAATGCCACTGAACTGTACACCTAAACACAGTTAAAATGGTAAACTTTAGGTAATGTATATTTAACACACATACCAAGTACTGCAAGTACAAGAAGAACTGAAGAAATCATAAGCTAGGGCCCATTTAGAGAGGTATTTAAAATGTGGAGCTGATCTTTACAAGATGGATATGGACCAGGTGGATGATGAGCAGTTAATTACATTCAAACGATGTTGTCCATTTCAGGTACATGTGCCTTAAAAACCAGGAAAATATGGAATAAAAATTTGTATTTTCTATGTTTAAACTTAACATTACTAAAATAGTTGTTTTTTTACTCTCTTTATTTTTACTTCTGTACATTATTCATGACTTAAAGGTGTAAAAAATGTTAGAAGGTCCACTGGACCCAGATGGAAAATTGGTTTATGAAGGTTAAAGGCTATGACTCTGTAGTCCAAGTGCCAGGTCTAACACTTATTAGCTCTGTGTCCTTGGGTCAGTAACCTCTCTCAGTCTCAGTTTCCTCATCTGCAAAATGGAGATAATGATAGCATCCAACTCATAGAGTTGTTTTGAAGATTAAAGAAGACAATGGACATAACATTTGATATAATGTTTGGCACATAGTAAGTAAACCATGAATGCTAACTGCTATCATCAGCACTACTATCCTATGAGCATGCTACGTTCATCCAACACAGATTCTACTTCCCACAGTGTGCCACATAGGGAGCTTTAAGATACTGGGTAGCCTGGCTGTCATGGCTCAGTGGTTGAGCATCAACCTATGAACCAAGAGGTTACGGTTTTGATTCCTGGTCATGGCACATGCCCGGGTTTCGGGCTGTATCCTTAGTAGGGGGTGTGCAAGAGGCAGCCAATCAATGGTTCTCTCTCATCATTGATATTTCTATCTGTCTCCCTTCCTCTCTGAAATCATTTAAAATATACTTAAAAAACAAACAAACAAACAAAATTACTGGACATATTTCACGGCACTAAATGAATCACAATGGAGAGAAGGGATCTGCATTTTGAAGAATTTAGCAAAGGGATTCATAAAATTAAAGTGCTACACAATAAAAACATAAAATTCAAGTGTTACACTATAAAAGAGAATTCTTCCAATTCTTAGAAATAAAAGCAACATAAAAGGTCTATGGTTCTAAACCAAGTGTTTACACCTATCAAAAGGTGGAGGACTCAAGAGCTCATTCATGATATGATTAACTTAAAATATGGTCAGATAATATGAATGAAGTGTTTAGTTACATGTATTATGCCACACATACAGTAATGTACACTAACTAGTAAAAACAGTACAAAGTATCATTATTTTCAAAAGGTTATTAATTTTCCATTTTTTCATCTTCTGAGTTAATATCTGATTAGAACTTGATATAGTTAGATAATGTCCACGATGTATGTAATTAAAATACATCATTCCCAAATATTTATAGGAAGTTTATGGAACCATGAATGGACTTCAAAAAAACAGATCCTCCAAAACTATCTTAATCTTGATTAAGCATGTGATAATTTTTAAAAAATACATTTTGATTGGTTTCAGAGAAGGAGAGGAAGAGAGAGATAGAAACATCAATGATATGAGAGAATCATTGATTGGCTGACCCCTACTGGGGATCAATTCCCACACCCAGCCATGTGCCTTGACCGGAATCAAAACATGACCTCCTGGTTCATAGGTCGATGCTCAACCAAGCCAGCCAGGCAGAATGTGATTTTTTATTTTTTACTTTTCAACCTTTTCACAAGAGCCTCTGGTATCCCAATAATTCATAAAATTCAAACAAAATCATGAAGCCCTTAGCTGTTTGGGTTTACTATTAAGTTTCTCATTTTCCTTTTTTACTTCCCAACCCATGCAGTTAAATACTATTATTTCTCAGACTGATGCTAAATGCTTTTAAAACTACTCCACATTTGTGATCTCACTGTATTTCTAATTCCTCCACTCTGATTTGTGGAAAGTAATTAGGAACTTCTTTCACATTCTTAAGGGCTTTCTTCAGTGGAAGAAATACAAAGAGTCAACATTAAACTTAATTATATAAACAGGATTTCGAAAGCAAGATTCTCCCCCTTCAGAACAGAGTGTGGATAGAATTATAAGTAACTCTTGTGGTGTCTCCTAATTACGGCATTCAAGTGAAACAGTTATTAAGTACTACCATGTTTATAAGGTAATACAAAAATAGAGCCACTAAGAAACTTAGTGACTTGCACTGAAAACAATTTACAGTCTACCTGGGGAGGCATGATATAAACACATGAAAAAATACATAAAGTGAAAGGACAGCAGAGTAGAAAGAACCTGAAAGGCTCTGCAGCCAATCAAACCTAGATTTGAATCCCAGTTTCAACACCTACTTATTACAGGATCTGGAACAAGATACAGTGCCTTCTTCTAGACCAGAGGTGGGGAACGTCCAGTCCCCGGGCCATATAAGGCCCTCGAAATAATTTGGTCTGGTCCTGCCAAGGCATTAGGGCTAAGTTAATTAAATGTTTGACCAAATATAGCAGGCTAATTTTTAAGTTGATAATTTTGTATGGCCTGAGAATGATGTTATAAATATCCCAATGGCCCTTGGCAGAATAAAGGTTCCCCACCCCTGTTCTAGACTATAATTCAAATGGGACCACCTACCTTGCAAATCTGTTGCAAGAATAAATACAGAGCACCTAATATAGTACCTGGAACATTATAGGTACTCAAGAACTTTTGTTGTTTTTACTATATTATTATCTTTGAGCTGAAAAAGATTATTGAATCCAATTCTCATTTTACAAGTGGGGACATGAAAGTGTCACAAAATGGAATATGAATGTCAAATAAGTACAAGAAACAGGGTATTTGACAAGTTCATGAGTAAGAAACCACAGGAGTATCCAAGTAAGGCTTCCACAGGTGGACACTGATTTATGAAATGAACATTGCTTTCTATTGAAATTGGAAAAAAAATAAAAGCACCATTGCTTTTTGGTACTGATTTGCAAACAGGGGTTCTGAACTTGGAAACTAAACGCACAGTTTACAGGACAAGTATAAAAAGAGAATGAACCCATGTCAGCGAAGTTAAAATCCAGCTTTTCCATGAGAACAGCAATACAGTATTTTCTAAACACCCAGAGCAAAAAAAAAAAAAAGTCTCCTAAATTCAACAGGTCAGGCTTCACTGAATGATCATGAAATCTTTCTCCCATTGGCCAGATGTAATTTTGTTCTGGGACAAGTTTAAGACAATATCCAGGCTTTCCATTAAACACCACTTCACTAAACATGTTGTAACTAGTTAATTCTGAGCGACTATGCCTTAATCTCTTCAAATGCACAAAACACCATACACTTTGTTTGAACCATAAAATGTAAACTTTGAAGGCTGGCAGGCTTACAGGAAGGTCACCATTGTGTCAATCATCTCCACTAGAATTGTATTCAGTTCCTTTTTGTTATTTCAACATTACCAATGACTGTCTTGTTGCTGTCCTCATAAACATTTTAAGTCAGCAGCCCTAAAAACACACTTTTGTGAGCAATGAAAAAAAAAATTCTTCTCACCCCAGAATTATATTTCTATGCTAATTTCCAAAGCCTCTTTCTTTCCTGCCTCTCCCAAGAAACCTTTCTCAACTTTTGGTACCGTCTTAATTTCAAAACTTCTACATCCGGTCACCAGGTTCTGATTCTGATTCTCACAAAAAGCTTACATTTTTCTTCTTTTGACTGAAATGAAGTGAACGTCCCCAGCAGAACTAAGAGGTAACACACAGAAGCTGATTTCTACTTTACTGAGAAAAAAGAAATGTAGCCAAATCCCCAACAACTACTCATTGGAGGTTAAGTTAAAAGTAATTTAAAAAGCCGGGATAGCCACACATTGTTTTGCAGATTTTCAAGATGAAAAACCAGTGAATCTCTGGGGTTTTTGTTTGTTTTTTGAAGGGAGCTAAAAACCTAACACTAAGAGTCCGGGGCTACGGGAAGGACAAGTAAGTGATCAAGCCAGCATGCATTCAATTAGTAATTATGAGGCAATTAATTTTCTTCTCTGGCCTTTGTCTGCTCTGTCTGCTTTTCCAACAGGAGTACCTACCCATGGAGCCCCCATGAGGCCCTGAGCACCGGTCCTCCCCGTCCAGTAAGGAGGTCCCAGGATGCGGCTCCGGGGGCCGGAGCACCGGGAGAGGAGGGAACACCCAGACCTAACTCTGCCCCAGGCCCGAGCAGCCCTTCGCCAGGGCC
>NW_005354385.1:13658044-13667824 GCF_000412655.1 Myotis brandtii | reverse complement strand
TCCGCGAACCGGCGATGAATCAGCCCGATTCCATTCAAAAGAGTCGCCCAGGCCTCTGCCGCGAAGTACTTCCGGGTTCACAGCTCCGCTTCGGCTTCCGTTCCCCCGAAGGTGCGGGGTCGGACTCCGCGGCTCCGACAGCCTCTCTCTCCCCCACCTCCGAGCGCCCCCGATCTGGGATGCCGGGTTCCCAGCCCGGAGGGGGCGGGCGGGGGGATGGAAGTGCAGGATGGCGGAGATCGGAACCCCTTCGCTCGGTGTCCACCGCGGTCCTACTCGAAAACTAAACGCTTCACTGGGTCAGCTGAGAAGCAAGAGAGAAGGAGGAGGGTGTGAAAAGAAGAGGCATCGGTCAGAGGCCCATTTCCGTTGTGCCATCTACCCGCCTTGTCTTCACCGCGTTTCAAGGAAGACCAACGTTTTACCAAGTGTTAAAGCCACTTATTTTAGGCTCAGTTGAATTGGCAGGGCTTAAGGAATCATTTACTCGTATTTCTCCGTGTAATTTGCATGAACAACAATGTTTTATCCACTTATCTGATCTGTGCTAGGTTTTAGAGAGCAAAAACGCCCAAGAAATGTTCACCAAGTCCCACTCACTTGGTCAAATGTCTTGCAAATAATAAGCATCTTTGAAACATTCCTAAACCAAGAATGGTGATGAATTTACTGGGTGGAGGGGAAGAAGGGGTTATGGCATCTGAATTCAAAGCTATTTGAGTGGTACAATTACATGGAATTTCCCTCTCAAAGATGCTCCGTCTCTATCTAAAAAAATACATAGATTATTTAAGCATAGGTAATATTAATTATATTTGGATCCTCATCCTTATGTTTCCCCCCAAACCTATTCCTCCTCTGTTTACATTTTTGGTGAATGAACCCATCCTTAACCCGTTTCCTAATCCAACCTGAGAGCAGACACTTCCCTTTTACTTACCTGTTCCCACTGGCTTTCCAATTTATCGCCCTGGAAGTCATGAAGAGTTTAACCTGTAAAATAGCTTTCCCAATCCACCACTCCCCTCTTTTCATTCTCTCTACTTCATCCTTAACTCAGGCCTTCATCACTCTTTTTCTGTCATGCTGCAATAATCTCCTTGGTCTCCCTGTCTCCAGTCTGTCCCCCTTCAATTCATTCTCCACTTGGTTGGCAAAGACTTTTTTCTGGCTGTGCAAATGCAGTCATGCCCCTTCTTGGCTAAAACCCTAACCAGTGGGTCTCAACCTTCTGGTCCTTTAAATACAGTTCCTCATGTTGTGACCCAACCATAAAATTATTTTTGTTGCTACTTCATAACTGTAATTTTGCTACTGTTATGAATCGTAAGGTAGATATCTGATATGCAGGATGGTCTTAGGCGACCCCTGTGAAAGGGTCGTTCGATCGCCAAAGGGGTCGCGGCCCATAGGTTGAGAACCGCTGCAACCCTAACCCATAACATTCAATAAAAGATTAAAAATCTTCCAACTTTTTTTGGAGCACCATTGCTCCACCCATTCTAAGGTATTTAGCTGGGATGAGATGCCCGTAGGGACTTTTTTAAAACTCTGACATATTCCTGGGAATCTAGAAGGAAATATACATGCTTAGGGCCATTTGATTGCTCAGGAAAGACCTGAGAAGGCCTTAAGCTTTCACTTCTGCCTGCCCTTTAGGCTCTATATAAGTAAGAAGTAAAGACAAAGGTAGAGTTGTAAAGTCCTTGCCTGAGTGTGGAAGGCATGCCCCAACACACATATAAGATCCCTGGCAGAGACTGGGAGACTTAGTAGTTGAAGATATTTAAGGAGATCTCTGGCCAGTCATCAGATGACCATTAAGCTAACTAAGCAAAGACTTTAGTGCTCACAACAAAGAACACAGACTTGAAGGAATGAATTCAGAAAAGTCACTAAACCAACAACTATTAGAACAAACAGAAACAACAAAAATCCTGGGGAGAGAGTAGAATTTGATTTCCTGAGTTGCCATATTTTACTATTTTAAATGTCCAGTTTTCAAAATAAAAGTATTGAAAAAGCATGATACTTATAAAAAACAAAATAAGAATATAATGCCCATACTTAGGAGTAAAAGCAATCAGTAGGAACTATCCTTGAGAAAGCTCATACATTGGACTTATTAGATAAAGACTTTAAATAAGAAAAAAAAATAAACAAAACGAGACTTTAAATAAGATATTGTAACTATGTTCACAATGCTAAAGAAAACCACGTCTAAAAAAACTAGAGGAAAATATGAGAAGTGTGTTTCAACAAATAGATAATATTAATAAAGAGATCGAAATTATTTTTAATAAACAACAGAACAGTGTAAACAAAAGTTTTGGTTTGGTGACAAACCAAAGAATTCACATGACTCACTTATTATGATATTCACTTTATTTTGCTGATCTGGAACTGAACCCACAAAACTCCAAGGTATGCCTGTAGAAAAGAGAATAAAGAAATAAATATAAGCAGAGCCTCAGAAGCCTGTGGGACACAAGCATACCAACATATGTATGATAGGAGTCTTAGAAGGAGAGGAGAAAGATATTAAGCAGAAATAATATTTGAAAAATAATGGTCAGAAAATTCCCATATATAATGAAAAACAATCTACACATCCAAGAAGCTTAAAACTCCAAGTGGGATAAACTCAAAGAAACCCACACTTAAACCCATTATAATCAGCCTGCTGAAAGCCAAAGACAAGGAGAGAATCTTGAAAGTGTCAAGAGAGAATCCACTTATCACATATTTGTCAGTAAGATTTACAGCCAAAGCTATGGAAGCAGAAAGCAGTGGGATGACATTCAAATACTGAAGGAAAAGACTTTCAATGAAAAATTCTATATCCAAACACTATCCTTCAAAAATGAAGAAATTAACACATTCCCAAAATGTATGTATAAACAAAATTAGAATTTGTCACTAGGAAATTTGCCCTCCAAAAAATACTAAAGGGAGTACTTCATGCTGAAATGAAAGGACACTAGACAATAACTCTAACCCACATGAAGGAATAAAGGACACTTGTATAGGGTACTACATAAGTAAATATAAAAGACAGTACAGCCCTAACCGGTTTGGCTCAGTGGATAGAGCGTCGGTCTGCAGACTAAAAGGTCCCAGGTTCGATTCCGGTCAAGGGCATGTACTTTGGTGGCGAGCACATCCCCAGTAGGAGGAGTGCAGGAGGCAGCTGATTGATGTTTCTCTCTCATCAATGTTTCTTACTCTCTATCCCTCTCCCTTCCTCTCTGTAAAAAACCAATAAAATATATTTTTTAAAAAAGACAGTACAAATATGTTTTTGTTTGTAATTCATTTTTTTCTCCTATATAATTTAAAAGACAACTGCATAAAGCATATTTATAAATCTATGTTGATGGGCATATAATGTATAAAGATATAATTTGTATTATAATAACAGCATAAAGGAGGGGAAAGAGAATGAAGCTATATAGTAGCAAAGTTTTTCTGTATTACTAAAGTTAAATAAGTATTAATCTGAACTATCCTATATAATAAAAGGTTAATATGTAAATAGACCAAATGGCAGAACAACTGGTCGCTATGACACGCACTGACCACCAGGGGGCAGATGCTTGACGCAGGAGCCAGGCTCACGGCTGGCAAGCGCAGTTGTGGTGGTGGGAGCCTCTCCAGCCTCCGCGGCAGCGCTAAGGATGTCTGACTGCCAGGGAGCGGGCCTAAGCCATCAGTCGGACATCCCCAAGGGCTCCCAGACTGCAAGAGGGCACAGGCCGGGCTGAGGGAACCCCCCATTCAAGTGCACGAATTTTGTACACTGGGCTTCTACTGTTGTTATAATTTGGTAATTTTAATCCCCAGAGCAACCACTAAGAAAATATTTATATTATATATAATAAAATAAATAACAGGGAATTAAAATGGTACACTACAAAGTATGTATTCAACACAAATGGCAGCAGTAATGGAGGAATAGAAAAAAATATACAAGTTTAAAAAATAAATTACAAAATAGCAAATGTAAATACTATTTTATTAGTAATTACATTAAATGTAAAGATTAAACATTCCAATTAAAAGGCAGCAATTGGCAGAATAGGTAAAAAAAAAAAAAGAGAGAGAGAGAGAGAGAGAAGAAAAGAAAAGATTGAACTATTGAACTATGTGCGGTCCACAAGAGACACAATTTAGATTCAATGACACAAATATATTGAAACTAAGAGGATGACAAAAATATATACCATACAAACAGTAACAATAATGGTATAACAACTTTGAAAATTGTTCTGGTATTTTTTATAAAGTTAAAAACACAATTATTTCACCTAGCAACTTCACTTTATATATTTACAAAAAATAAATAAATGTCCCTCTCCCATCTCCTATGCCCACATTTCACCCACCTTTTTGGAGTGTGGTCAGTTAATACCAGCCATGTGTATTACCCTACAATCAAACTCTATCATCCCTGTTTTACTTATCTGCCTTCCCATCTCAACATTAAAAAAAATTAATGTTGTGCCCTGACCGGTTTGGGTCAGTGGATAGAGTGTCAGCCTGTGGACTGAAGGGTCCCAGGTTCGATTCCAGTCAAGGGCATGTATCTTGGTTGCGGGCACACCCCCAGTAGGGGGTGTGCAGGAGGCAGCTGATGGATGTTTCTCTCTCATCGATGTTTCTAACTCTCTATCCCTCTCCCTTCCTCTCTGTAAAAAAATCAATAAAATATTTTTTTAAATTAATGTTGTTTTATTTTTTAAATATGTTTTAATTATTATTTTTTTTAAACCTCATGAATGGATTTTTTTTCATTGATTTTTAGAGAGAGTGGTGTTGCTCAGTGGATAAAGCATCAACCTGCTCACCAAAGGGTTGCAGGTTTGACTTCCAATCAAGGGCAAGTACCTTGGTTGCAGGGTTCATTCCCGCCCCAGTTGGGGCACATTCGGGAGCCCCTCTTGAAATAATCAATTCTTTAAAAATAAACAAATAGGCAAACTTATGGAATTTGAATGACCACTTATCTGATATGAATATTACATGCTAATGCTTAAAGCATTCATTGGGTAACTCCATTGTGGCTTTGTATGCAATTATGAAATGTTTGATATGTTTCCTAGAATCATAAATTGCCAAAAGTTCACATTATTGAATATGTAATATATACATTGTATCAGAGAAACTTTTCTGTTCATTTGGTATCTTCTGAACCTGACAGGTTTGTTCAATGAATGACTATCTCTAGCTTGTAGCATTACTAACATACCCACTCAAATTGCATCAACCTTATAAAAATTTTCTCCCAGTTTTAAAGGGCATTATATGCATATACATATAATTTCTTTTATATACAAAGTCTGACTATGTGTCTAATACGATATTGCAACAGTAAATTTTTCAGATAGCCCAGCTTTACAATTATGAATCTCAGAAGAGGGCTGTTGCCATTTGAATTTTTAGGAAATGCTTGGAAAGAATTTAAGAAACACATTGTTTTCTGTTCAAAATTCAAAATCAGTTTTAATTGTTACACCTAATTATAGTTTTTGAATTATGCAGTTTCTGAGTATTATAAATAAATACAGATCTAACACAAGAAAAAGGAAAAATAAGAAAATATTTACTTTTTAAAGTACAGTGAATTAATTTAATGTATAAGACCAATAGAATAATTGTTACTTCTGCCAGATGGTATTTTACATTTTGATAAAAAGATATATTCTTAATGATATATGTCAAGAAAAAGCGACCATATGTTGTTAAATTCTTCCAATTTGTCATTTAATTTAAAACGCACTACTGATATTGCCATAAAATGTTTGATGATGTGGCCTGAGTATCCTTGGTGTCGATAAAATTTAATCTTCTCAAATAATTTTCTTATTTCTCTTTGACTTTTGAGAAAATAATTTAACGAAGAGTTTTCTTAGCATCTATAAAGAAGCAATAGTATAAAGAGGCTAAATCAGAATCTAGAGTATACATTCCACTAGCTACTAGGTAAAAAGCATAACCTCTGTTTTCCAGAAGCCTCTAAAATGTAATTTACTGTATTCTAGCAAAGTAAATACAATATACAGAGTAACTCAAATGATTCCAAATTGATGTGGCTTAAGTTCAGAAACCCAGTATATTATTATTAAGGTTTGAAAAGTGAATGATTATATTATAAAATAATTTTGCACATTATAAAATGTTAGATATGTGCAACTACAAATAAGGACTAACTTTAAAAAACCTTATGGAGTCCGGCCCATGTGGCTCAGTGGTTGAGCGTCAACCTATGAACCAAGAGGTCATGGTTCCATTCCCAGTCAGGGCACATGCCAGGGTTGCAGGCTTGATCCCCAGTAGGGGGCGTGCAGGAGGCAGTCGATCAATGATTCTCTCTCATCATTGACATTTCTATCTCTCTCCCTTTCCCTTCCTCTCTGAAATCAATAAAAATGTAGATTAAAAAAAAACACCTGATAGAAAATATCATTTAGTCTAAAAAGGAAATTCATATTAGATGATTATTAAAACAAAGATTTTACAATAGTTCTCCCTTATCTGTTTTGTTCTCCCCTGTTTCAGTTACCCATGGTCAACCACAGTGTGAAGTATTAAATGAAAAATCCCATAAATAAACAATTCGTAAGTATTAAATTGCATGCCATTCTGAGTAGCATGATGAAACCTCTTGTCATCCTGTTCTGTCCTGCTCAGGATGTGAATCATCCCTTTGTCTAGTGTATCTGTGCTATATAGGCAACCTGCCTAGTGGACTTCATCAATGCCTACATCAGTCACCTCACTTCATCTCATCATGTGGCATTGTATCATCTCACATCATCACAAGAAGGAGAAAGGTAAATACGAAACAATAAGATATTTTGAGGGGGGGAGGAAGAGAGAAAATGAGAGAGAGAGAGAGAGAGAGAGAGAGAGAGAGAGAGAGATATCACACTCACAAAATTACAGTTTATTGCTGTAATTACTCTATTTTATTATGAATTATTATTGTTAACCTCTTAATGTGCCTAATTTATAAGTTAGCTGTGTATGTTTAGGGAAAGGTAAAGTATATATAGGGTTAGATCCTATCTACAGTTTCAGGCATCCACTGAGGGTTCTTGAATGTGTCCCCATGGGTAAGGAGGAACTACTATATATGCCTTTGTTTCCACTGCCTTTTTGAAGAGGGAGTTTGATGGTCCCTTATCCGCTGTCATTCTCAACCAGTTTCTCTTTTCACACTACAGGGTTCTATGTATGATTTCATTCAGGCTTAAAGTTTGTATCATGTACAAGACTTGCAAATTTCTATTGTCTGTGCCTATTATCCAGGTTTTTCATTGTTGTATGATTATATCACTATCTATTCTCTAGCTGATGATAGACACTTGAATTGTTCCCAGTTTTTTGCTGTTTTGATTGCTTCCATAAATATTCTCTGTGTCCCCTGGTCTATCTTACTAAGACAGTTTCTAGAATGTATACCTAGAAGTCACATTGCTGCTAAGGCATGCATATTGTTAATTTTACTAGATAATATCAAATAATATTCCAATATATTGTTCAAACTTTCTCATTGCTCTTCATCATCTCTAACCTTAAATTTTGTTAGACTTAATTTTTTTCCAATCTAGTGGGAATAAAATAACATTATTTTTGCTTTAATTTGAATGTTTCTTATTACTAAAAAAGTTGAACATCTTTCCTATGTTTGCTGTCATTTAAACTTTTTATTTTTTCTGAAATGCCAATTCATGACTTTGGCACATTCTTTACAATGAAGTTATTTATCCTTTTTTGCATGCTTTCAAACTCTTCATTTTGTACTTCAGTAAAATGAAAACCAAAGAGGATACATAGCATAGGATAGGTCATGTAGCAGGTTAGTAGCTAAGTCAAAACTTGTAGTAGCCAGTGATTTTGTGTGTGGAAAAGCAACTTATGTGCATCTAATGTCATTTCTTTCTATGTTACAATTTTATTTTTCTAAAATGGAAACAAGTATAATATTAGATTTCTATGAGTTTGGATTGCATGTGGTCACCTCCTTTCTGAGCCAGGCAGGTATGTGGGCTCAGTTGTCCACTGAGATTGGAATGCTGCTACACCTCAAGGTGAACCTTGGGAAGTCATAGGCCTGTTCATTATATTTGCAAATAACAGAGGAAATTTGTTAACAACTATCCTGAAAACTCCAACTGGGGGGATGAAGTGGGGAAAGTGTGTAATATAATGAAGTCCCCCAGTTGAGACTCATCTTTCTACTCATTGCGATCTATGTAGTCATTGTGTAAAATGACTGAGAGGCAAACTCAACATACAATGTATTTCTCATTGTTTATCATGAGAACCAGGTGGTGCAAAATGTCCATGAACATTTTTTGCATTAATAGATATATAGTTATTTCGATGTGTACTAGAAAAATACATCAAGATCATCCGAGAGATGCAAATCAAAACAACAATGAGGTACCATCTCACACCTGTCAGAATGGCTATCATCAACAAATCAACAAACTACAAGTGCTGGAGAGGATGTGGAGAAAAAGGAACACTAGTGCACTGCTGATGTGAATGCAGACTGGTGCAGCCACTATGGAAGACAGTATGGAGTTTCCTCAAAAAACTGGAAATGGAACTCCCATTTGACCCTGTGATCCCACTTCTAGGAATATATCCCAAGAAACCAAAAACACCAATCAGAAAGGATATATGCACCCATATGTTCATAGCAGCACAATTCACCATAGCTAAGATCTGGAAACAGCCTAAGTGCCCATCAGTAGATGAATGGATTAGAAAACTGTGGTACATCTACACGATGGAATACTATGCTGCTGTAAAAAAGAAGGAACTCTTACCATTTGCAACAGCATGGATGGAACTGGAGAGCATTATGCTAAGTGAAATAAGCCAGTCAATGAAAGAAAAATACCACATGATCTCACTCATTTATGGATAATAAAGACCATTATAAACTGATGAAAAAAATAGATACAGAGGCAGAGCAGCATCGAACAGACTGTCAAACTACAGTGGGAAAGCCGGGGAGGGCTGGGGGTGGGATAAGAGATCAACTGAAGGACTTGTATGCATGCATATAAGCATAACCAATGGACACAAGACACTGGGGGGTAGGGAAGGCCGGGGAAAGGTCAAGAGTGGGGGGAAAGGAGACATGTAATACTCTCTGTAATACTTTAAGCAATAAAACAAAATTTAAAAAAAAGAAAAATACATAAGGAGCATATCAAAGACCGGTCATTTAATGTCTATTATTTCTTAAAACAACACTTAATTTTTAAAAATCATCTATTTAAAAATATATATAAAGTAAATAATAACACAAATAGTATGTGGGCAGGGAAAATGGTGAAAATAATGCAGAAATGACCCAACTTTGGGAAATACTGGACTATGATTTTGATCATAAATAAATCTGGATTTATAAATTGACTCAATGAAAGTTATTTACCTCTCTTGGCTGAATTGGTTAGTATATTAGTTGCTTTAGCAAAGACCCAAATAGTAATTGCGGGAGAAACCAAGATGGCGGCATAGGTTAACGCTGGAGTTTGCTGCCTCGAACAACCACTTCAAAAATACAACTAAAAGACGGAACGGACATCATCCAGAACCACAGGAAGGCTGGCTGAGTGGAAGTTCTACAACTAGGAGGAACCGAGAATCAGAGGAGGCGCAGTGCTGAAGTAAAATACTAAGGGGCGGAGTGCGCGCGGCGCGGGCTGGTGGCTGAGGGCGCGGTTGTCTGTTTCAATCCGGAGGGAGCCTCAGACTCTG
>NW_005354385.1:13645265-13657678 GCF_000412655.1 Myotis brandtii | reverse complement strand
ATGATAGAAATGGAGGATATAGAGCTAAAAAACGCACTTTTGAGGGCTTTCAATAATTTGCTGGAAACTGCCGATAAACTTGATGAGAGCCTCAAGAAATCTAATGAGACCCTCGATGTTGTGATAAGGGACCAACTAGAAATTAAGCATACACTGACTGAAATAAAGAATATTATACAGACTCCCAACAGCAGACCAGAGGGTCGCAAGGATCAAGTCAAAGATTTGAAATACGAAGAAGCAAAAAACACCCAACCGGAAAAGCAAAATGAAAAAAGAATCCGAAAATACGAAGATAGTGTAAGGAGCCTCTGGGACAGCTTCAAGCGTACCAACATCCGAATTATAGGGGTGCCAGAAGAAGAGAGAGAGCAAGATATTGAAAACCTATTTGAAGAAATAATGACAGAAAACTTCCCCTACCTGGTGAAAGAAATAGACTTACAAGTCCAGGAAGCGCAGAGAACCCCAAACAAAAGGAATCCAAAGAGGACCACACCAAGACACATCATAATTAAAATGCCAAGAGCAAAAGACAAAGAGAGAATCTTAAAAGCAGCAAGAGAAAAAAAGTCAGTTACCTATAAGGGAGTACCCATACGACTGTCAGCTGATTTCTCAACAGAAACTTTGCAGGCCAGAAGGGAGTGGCAAGAAATATTCAAAGTGATGAATAGCAAGAACCTACAACCAAGATTACTTTATCCAGCAAAGCTATCATTCAGAATTGAAGGTCAGATAAAGAGCTTCACAGATAAGGAAAAGCTAAAGGAGTTCATCACCACCAAACCAGTATTATATGAAATGCTGAAAGGTATCCTTTAAGAAGAGGAAGAAGAAGAAAAAGGTAAAGATACAAATTATGAACAACAAATACGCATCTATCAACAAGTGAATCTAAGAATCAAGTGAATAAATAATCTGATGAACAGAATGAACTGGTGATTATAATAGAATCAGGGACATAGAAAGGGAATGGACTGACTATTCTTGGGGGGGAAAGGGGTGTGGGAAATGTGGGAAGAGACTGGACAAAAATCATGCACCTATGGATGAGGACAGTAGGTGGGGAGTGAGGGCGGAGGGTAGGGTGGGAACTGGGAGGAGGGGAGTTATGGGGGGGAAAAAGAGGAACAAATGTAATAATCTGAACAATAAAGATTTAATAAAAAAAATAGTAATTGCTTTAAAAAGTTATAACATTTCTCTATCTCACATGAAATTTCAAGGTGGTGAGAGGGTCAGGGTGGCACTGTTCCATGAAGTTGTCCAGGAGCCTGGGGTCCTCCTACCTAGCTGCTCCATCATCCTCTCTCACAACAGCATGTCGGAAGGAGGAAAGAGTAAGTATGGGCAAGTAGCTTTCTACTAAGAGCATGAGCTAGAACTTACACATATCACTTTTATTTACAATCTAACTTAACTGCAAAAGGTACTGTCATATCTAATAGAAAAGAAGAAAACAATGGAACTTAAGACATTGTACATCAAACGGCAAAGGAAAAAGCATCTGGAGCCATCGAAAACAAATAAGGAGAATCCTCTAGTTCCCCCAGTTGTCCTAGCTTATGCCTGGAGAAAGTTTCCAAGCCTCAGCACAGGAAGGGAGAACCCAGAGGTCTATCCGAATTGAGGAGACAGAGGTGGGAGTCTGGGGAAGCCGTGCTGCTAGAATTCACAGGACAGAGAACTAGAGAGGAGAGAGATGCAGAGGGAGAATGCCAGAGATCTGCAGAGAGACCCCTTGAGTTCAGTGGTGATCAGTGCAATGAGTGTGACTGGAGAAAGAACCATGTGAAAGGAGAGGGAATGGTGACTGACTGGTAGGGATCAGAAATAATATTTGTTTGCAGTACCATTAGGGTATGCTTCAGTAGTGGGGAATAATTATCCCTAGACCCATGGTCGGCAAACTGCGGCTCTTGAGCCACATGCGGCTCTTTGGCCCCTTGAGTGTGGCTCTTCCTAAGCCTTAGGAGTACCCTAATTAAGTTAATAACAATGTACCTACCTATATAGTTTAAGTTTAAAAAATTTGGCTCTCAAAAGAAATTTCAATCGTTGTACTGTTGTTATTTGGCTCTGTTGACTAATGAGTTTGCCGACCACTGTCCTAGACTAAATGCAAGTCTGGTCCTGATTTAAAAAATCAAAGCAAGACTCCAAAAGATCAAAGTGTTTCTAAGTAACTGAACCAGATTCAATATTATGATTCTCCCCAAGCTGATTCTAAAATTCAAACAGAAATGCAAAAGACTTAAAATAACCAAAACAACTCTGAAAAAGAAGAACAAAATTGGAGGACTTACACTAGCAGACTTCAAGACTTATACAGCTGTAATAATCCAGATTGTGGTATTTGACAGTTCCAGAAAGAAATCCCATTTCCATTTCTTACTTATTTTGGGCAAGTTACCTAAAGTCTATAAGCTTCAGTTTTCTTTATCTGTAAAATAACAGTATTAACGCCTTGTAGGATGAGGTGACTAAATGAAATAGTATATAATGCATTTAGCACAGTAGTGAACCTATAAAAAGAATGTCAGCTTTTATGATCCACTCAACCTCAGGCTCCATAGGACAGAGACTGTATCTGCTTATCACTGTATCTTGGGGCCTTAGAAGGAAACTGAGATTCAATTATCTCAAGCAAAGAGTTAACAAGAAACCAGTTAACTAGCTAGTTAAAAAGCTTTAGATATTATCAAATTGACAATTAGCTCCTACTTGAAGTGTAAAAATATTAGTGACTCATGGATTCGGACTTACATAAAGCTCTGAACCTTTTATAAGAAAACTTGATCCATTTACAAATATGAAAATTAGATCAAAATGTGTCAACTATCAGAAAATGTTGCTCCAGTTAAACTTCAAAAGCTTTCTTGGCCTCTAATGAGGTAGCTTAAACAAGATCATCTTTGTTGGGTGATATTAATTGGGTCTATAAAGAACCCTATTATTATTAGAGTATAACTACTTTTATAATGAACTTACTTGATTTGTAGATTAGTTCACTAGAAACCCTTTTCATCTTTATATTAGTTTTCTTAGCATTTTGTGATTTTTTTCTATAATTGTTGTATATGTAATAAGTTAAGCAATAAGTTTAATGCTTTAAAATGTTAGTGTAATAAATTAATTTCCTAACAATTTGGGTGAAAATGAGCTCATTCATGGAGAGGATTTAATATTCATTGACAATATGACAAGAGAGATGGTCACATTTTAAATAGATCTCAGCCATTGAGTTAAAGGTTCAAAAATGGTAATTCTGAGACAACAGAAAACTTAAGAATTAAATGAAGGGCAGATTATTTTTCTTCACTAATTTTTTACTTTATGTCTCAAAACAAAATTGGGCCAATGATGCTTAACAGAGCAATTGAACTATTAATTGTTCTGACCAAAAACAGTTAAAAATAATATTCACATATAACACATCAAATCTTTTATTGATGATAGCATATATGTAACTTTATGACACCAGTATACAAAAAGGCTCCCTAGGGTTGTAGTACTAACCATGGTATCTATGGCACAGAATTGCCTCAAAGATGACATCTTCTCAAAATAAAATACTTTGGAAATTTGGCATTATGCCAATTTTCATTAGTTTGTAAAATGTTTCTAATGAATTTTTCATTATTTAGAGGAATTTAAAAATAACTAAAAGCAACACATACACTGTATATTTCTTTGCATAGTCTAGTCAATTTTTTCTAACTTGCACACTTCTAGACTCTATAGTGCTATCATAAGTAATTAAATACCTAATAATGGAACACATGCAAAAGATTTAAAACCAGTCAAAACTACTAAGAACTAAACAAACTGAAAACGTCAATAGGCTATTTATTTAATTACGGCAAAAGAGGATTTCATTCAATGGCTAGTGTAGTGTTTCATTTAATGTTAACAAAGGGTAGTAAAAAGAAAGAAAGAAAGAAAAAAAAAACAGCACGCCTGGACCACAGTAAGGGACTAACTTTGTGACTTTAAATTGTTTAATTGCTCTGGGTGCACAACTGGAGAGAGGTTCTCAACTTCTTCCTCCTCTTCTTTTTCTTATTCTAGTGTTAGAACCCTTTGTCAAATGGTGTCTGACGTGGAGCATCAATATACAAAGCGGATAAATGCAGAGCGGCTGTTGAGGTGGTGGACGGGCCACCCTGGAGGTCTCTGCAGATCTGTGTCTGCTGTTTTTCACTGTATAAAAGTTTTTTTTAAAAGTCTGACGACGTTGCTTTTGTTTCTGGGTTGCATATACTCAGGAAAAGGATTTTACAGCAGAAAAATTCTTTTAAACAATCATAGCTTCCTCCTTCAAAGACTATTACATGTAAAACTTGATCTATCTGGATTTTACTTTCATGTAAGGAGTAACTTAGATCTCCAAATTCACATTTTCCAAGATTACTACCTAATTGTTCTTTCATTTATTGTTTTCTCTTTATCCTATTGATTTGAAATGTCACCCTTCTCCTATAATAAATTCTCACATATCATCAAATTGATTTCTAGTTTTTGATACTTTAGTTTTAGGGATGCTTCTATCTCTCCATATCCTTTACCTATTGCCAAGAACAAATATTATATTATAGTCCTTATTTTTTTTAACTGTAAAGACTTTAAGTTCTGTATACTGATTGTTAGCATTTTGTATATCTTTTCATGCCACACTTACTATCCTTTATTGTCAACTGTGTAAAAAATACTGACATGCATTGCAATGATAACCAAATAAGACATATAAAAATCACCAGCATAGTGGTTAAGAGCATGAATTCTGAAGCCAGAATGGGGATAATTATGCTTCTTATTCAATGGAGCTGTTGTGAGGATCAACTGTCTTCATATTTGTAAAACAGTTATTATTATAATTATGCATATAATCTACAGATCAATTCATTTAGCTAGTACATTATACATTTAACCTTTCTTAAAGTCACTACTACCCTTATATCTTAACATGACTTTTTAACTTACCAATGTATAAAGTTAGTCAATATTTTTCTCATTTCTCCCACACCAAGTATCTTAAGACGCTTGAACTCCAATAAACTCCTCTTTCATCTTCCATATTATTATTGTCCAGTTCTATCTTGCATTCAATATTCTCATAATCATTATACTTATTTTTTCAATTCAATGTTAGGCTTATCTACATGGTATCCATAATCAATATTCAATATAGTTTTTCTTAAACTCTATTTGTGTTTATTTTTTCATTTTATTCCTCCTATTTTTTTATGTTGACCTGCCCGGGACCCTTCAGTCCGCAGGCCGACGCTCTATCCACTGAGCCAAACCGGTTTCGGCTATTCCTCCTATTTTTTTATGTTGACCTGCCTTCACCATCTTCAACTTCTTCCTCACTTTGTAATATTTATTAGTCTCAATTATTTTGGAATTAAATAAATAATTTTCAGTTTAATCTGTACAATTTAAAATTTTGTTTTAAACCTTAAACAAAACCTTTGGATGTAGCCAGTTCCATATTGTCCTAATCCAATGACAAAACAATTGCCCTGAAACTGTCACCTTTTGCCACTAGATGGCACCTACGTCTAAATAACACAATCTTGCCTTAGCCAGTTTGGCTCAATGGATAGAGCATCGGCCTACGGACCAAAGGGTCCTGGGTTCGATTCCAGTCAAGGACACATACCTTGGTTGCAGGCTCCTCTCTGGCCCAGGCCTGGTTGGGGCTTGTGAAGGAGGCAACCCACCTATGTGTTTCTGTTTTTCCCTCTCTCTTCCACTCTCCCTAAAAATCAATGGAAAAAATATCTTCAAGTGAGGATTAACAAAATAAATAAATAACACAATCTTTACTCTTTAAGTTAAACTATTTGGAAATAACCTTGTCTTCCCTTGAGGTAAATCCTGCTAGTGAATTTTAATAATGGGTAAAATTTATCTCTTTAAGACTTAAAGATTTGTTAATTTTAGACAATTTGAATTAAAATCCTTCTAAATTTAGTTATACATTTCTCTCCCTTAAACTAGAGCATAATAAATCTGTCTCCTGATTTTCAGTAATCATTATAAACATCAACTTATAATACTACACAAGATTATTCTAGTGTTTGATCCTACAGTAAACAGTCCCAGATAAGTATGCTTTTTAAGCTTACTTTTTACAGTATTTTAGTCTAATCTAATATTTTGACACTTGTATATTTAATAAGCATTTTTTCTTTCCAAATATTACTTTTATTTTTTAAATTTATCTTCATTGTTGAAAGTATTAAAGCTGTTCCCTTTTTCTGTTGTTGTTTTTTCCCATTGATCACCTCCACCCTCACCTGCCCCTCCCAAGCCTTCATCACACTATTGTCTGTGTCCATGGGCTATGTATATATTCATATAAATTCCCCTGTTAATCTCTTCCCCCCACCCGCACCCCCAACCTTCCCTCTGAAATTCATCAGTCTGTTCCATGGTTCTATGTCTCTGGATCTATTTTGTTCATCAGTTTATTTTGTTCATTAGATTCCACATATGAGTGAGATCATGTGATACTTATTTTTCTCCTCCTGGCTTATTTCACTTAGCATGATATTCTCCAGGTCCATCCATGCTGTTGCAAATGGTAAGAGTTCCTTGGTTTTTACTGCTGTACAGTATTCCATTGTGTAAATGTACCACAGCTTTTTTATCCACTCATCTGCTGATGGGCACTTGGGCTGTTTCCAAATCTTAGCTATGGTGAATTGTGCTGCTGTGAACATAGGGGTGCATATATCCTTTCTGATTGGTACTTTGGGTTACTTAGGATATATTCCTAGAAGTGGAATCACTGGGTCAAATGGAAGTTCCATTTTTAATTTTTGAGGAAACTCCATACAGTTTTCCACAGTGGCTACATCAGTATGCATCCCCACCAGCAGTATACTAGGGTTCCTTTTTCTCCACATCCTCACCAACACTTGTCATTTGTTGATTTGCTGATGATAGCCATTCTGACAGCGGTGAGGTGATACCTCATGGTCAGTTTTCTTTTTCATTTCTTGGAGGATATGTAACTGAGCATTTTTTCATATGACTCTTGGCCTTCTGTATATCTAATTAGGAGAAGTGTCTCTTTAGGTCCTTTGCCCATTTTTTAACTGGGTTGTTTGTCTTCCTTTAGTTAAATTTTATCAGTTCCTTATATATTTTGGAAATTAACCCCTTATCAGATGTACCATTGGCTAACATGCTCTCCCACTCAGTGGGAAAAAAAGCATACAATGGGGTAAAGACAGTGTCTTTAATGAATGGTGTTGGGAAAATTGGACAGGCATGTTCAAAAAATGAAATTAGACCACCAACTTACACCATACACAAGAATAAACTCAAAATGGATAAAAGACAATCATGTAAGTCATGAAACCATAAACATTTTAGAAGAAACCATAGGCATCAAAGTCTCAGATGTCTCTCATAGCAATATGTTTACCAATACATCTCCTAGGGTAAAGGAAACTAAGGAGAAAATAAATGGGACTACATAAAAATAAAAAGCTTCTGCACAGCAAAAAAAAATCCAGATATTACTTTTAAAAGCAACTTTTAGAAGCAAATATCTTCTTTGCCCAAACTTTGTTTTGAATCATTGCTACTTCCAATGTACGTATTTTGATAAAATAAACCCCAAATATGAAGTTACATATTAAAATTGGGTTAAATATAAGTCCTATTGATGCACTACATATAATTTTTTATGGCATCTGATTTGAGCACTCTATGATCTGTTTAAGTAAAGATGTTTTGAAGCTGAAGTTTCTTAATAAGTGACATATTTGAATATATTACTATATTTATAATTAAATATAATGTGCAGAGCATTCACAAATTTGAATGCTATTTAGTATATTGACTTCTCTTTGACGTCTTCCTCCTTTTCATTTCTGCAAAAATAGTATTATTTATCTCATTAAGGTGACTCTAGGTCTAAGAACTCGTTTCATATAAGTAATTTCAGGTCTATTTTTTACCCTTTGCAAATGTATTTTCATTTCTATTGAAAAATAATTTTGTTTATACAAAGAAAATATTTGTAGAAATTTATGAAAACATGAATATTAACCAAAAAAATATTCTTTAACTTTAGTATACATCAGAATCAAGTAGAGATTTTGTTACACGTGTATACAGATGCCAGGGCCCCCACTTCCAGAGATTGTGTTTTGACTCCTATGAGGTAGAGACCAGGACTCTATAAGCACCTTCATTGATTCTTTTACCTCTCTGTGTATGTCAGAATTCTTAACTGAATGAATCTAAAGAAGAAATTCTCAGTTGAATAGATGTAAAGTTGGGTGTTTCATTTTGGATTCAAAATTAAGATGTGTTATACAATTGTAACTTACAGGAAGGAAATTAATTTTCACGTCAAAGCCTTTTCCAAAGTAAGACAATACTGATAATTCAATTTAATACTTATTTTCTCATAAATAATATTTGAGGACATCTCTTCATAGTCCAAGTCATATCTGAAGATGGCAAACCAAAGTCACATCTGATTACTACTTACTAGTTGGACTTTCTAATATGCAATTATGAAAATTTAATTAAAATTAAGGTAACTATCACAGGTTTTTTTAAAAATACTGATCCTTGCTTATTTTTAAAATGCTCTTTCTAGATCTGGATCTTTTTTTGTTATTAGATCCAGAGACATAGAAACATTGAACAGACCGAATAGACCATCAAACCTCAGAGGGAACTTTCCGCAGGGGAGGATGGAGAGGAGGTAGGAGATCAACCAAAGGACTTGTATGCATGCATATAAGCATAACCAATGGACACAGACAGTAGGGGGGTGAGGGCCTGTGCTGGGGGGCGGGAGCGGCCAGGGAGAGGTCAATGGGGGGGAAAAGGAGACATATGTAATACTTTCAACAATAAAGAATTTATATTTTTTAAAAACTGAAGAATGAATTTTAAAAAAATGCTCTTTCTAAAAATGAACTTTTGCCTGTCTTACCTGTTAGTAACACTTTTCCGTGACTTTTAAGTGACCCTGTTTTGAGAAGTGTTAACACTTAGGGAAAATTCCCAGGTACGTGTCAGGTATCCTTTGGTTTACTTTAATAACAAAACAGTCTCCTTGTTATCCTCACTTACTCAACCAATGCACGTCCTTACTCCTGTGTTTATACAGTACATTATTAGTGTTTTTTTACTTGTCTAGTCTTTTGGGTCACAAAACTAGAGTTTATTACCCGCCAGGTAATGGATCTTCTTATTTACAAATTAATTGCAGATCATGTGTGGGCAGCATGATTGCTGATCCTGCCTAACGAATACATTCAGTGTTTAATTTTTTTTTCTGTTGCTATTTTCTAATTTGAAGTGGGTAGACCAACACCAATTAATTCTATTCCAGCTTTCCAGTGCTTTTGCTGCATGCTTCTTCTGTCACTACAGATGCTTGTGACTCTTAATGTATGGCTTTAAATAGCATTGATATTAGAGATGTGCTGATATTAAACTACATGCTCCTGATAACTGCACCTTTCAGGTAAACCAGAGCTGCTAATTACTTTAGAAAGTTTTAGGTCACACACTCATAATGCTACTTAGTTTATCTTCAACAAAACTACTTATATTCAGGTGGCTTTAATAATAATCATAGCCTCAGAACTAGAAATCTTTAAAAACATAGCTCAAAGACTGTAATACCTAGTCCAATGTGATTTTACAAGAGGGGAGATTTGTGGAGTTTTTAATATCTGAATATGAAATTAATAGATCCAGAGATATAGAAGCATGGAGCAGACTATCAAATCTCAGAGGTAAGGTAGGGGTAGGTGGGTGAGTGGGAAGAGATCAACCAAAGAACTTGTATGCATATATGCATAACCCATGGACACAGACAATAGGATGGTGAAGGCCTGGGGCGGGGGTGGGGGAGGGGCGTGGTGCTGGGGTGGGCTAGAAGGGGTTAATGAAGGAAAAGGGGGACATATGTAATACTTTCAACAATAAAGATTTTTTAAAAAAAGAAATAGACATATGGGTTGGGCCTCAGTTCTCAGCCAGAGTCTCCACGGAAGTGAGGGCATTAGAACTCAGCACGCCCTGCCCTTCTGAGCACCCTCACGTCTGTGCACTGGACCCACCACGTTGGTTCACTGCTAAGTTTTGAACAGGCCTGCCTGCTACTAGGCTCCTCTATCACTTCTCCCTGCCCCTCTATTCCACCTCACCTTGTCCCCTCTATTCTGCTTCCTCCCACAAATCTCATTTGTTTCTAATGCTTTGAGTTCCTTTAAGGAGAGAGAAATGCTTGTTCTTCTGAAATCAGAGATAAGAGCAGTGGTTCTCCGCCTTCTGGCCCTTTAAATACAGTTCCTCATGTTGTGACCCAACCATAAAATTATTTTCGTTGCTACTTCATAACTGTAATGTTGCTACTCTTATGAATCGTAATGTAAATATCTGATATGCAGGATGGTCTTAGGCGACCCCTGTAAAAGGGTCGTTCGACTGCCAAAGAGGTCGCGACCCACAGGTTGAGAACCGCTGCTTTAGATGAAGAAGTTAGTAGGTTTTTGTACTCAATAATTAGTTAATAAAGAGTGTGAGTGCATGCCCTAACCGGTTTGGCTTAGTGGAGAGAGCGTCAGCCTGTGGACTCAAGGGTCCCAGGTTTGATTCCGGTCAAGGGTATGTACCTTGGTTGCGGGCACATCCCCAGTAGGGGGTGTGCAGGAGGCAGCTGATTGATGTTTCTAACTCTCTATCCCTCTCCCTACCTCTCTGCAAAAAATCAATAAGGTATATATTTTTTAAAAGAGTATGAATGAAGTAGAAGAGCAATTTTACACTGTAAAGACAAGCACTTATTGAGGCTATCTTAAAATTCTAAAATATGAGGTGATTTTTATAGTTTTTAACTGAGATGTTAGCATTAGTGAGTAAACAGGAAGGTGAATTTAATGAATAGGTAAATATTTGTGCAAATATATCTTGGTACAGCCATAACCCTAACACCACAAGAATCAAACATATAGTAGAAATATCTTTATTTATTTTCATGTTGGAAAATTGTGAACTGATTCTATATCATGATATTAGACAAAATGATACTTCAGTAACCCTAACTTTAGCATAATCATGGACAACCAGGTACCCCCAAATCTATGTGACATTAACTAGCATTAGACACTTGAAACATAAGGAGTAGTGAGTGTGATATAACTCGATTTAAATGTAACTATTTTTAGTATGTATTATATTTCTAGCACTGTGTTAGGCATAATTATATAGGTTATTTCATTTAATTCTCAATCTTTTACATTCAGTGTTTATTTTTTTTTTCTGTTGCTATTTTCTAATTTGAAGTGGGTAGCCCAATACCAATTAATTCTATTCCAGTTTTCCTACACTAATGAATGTACTCTATAAACACAGGGGTAATCTCAATCTTCATTTTGCCAATGAAGAAATAATGATTTTCTCCTGGCTTATTCATTTTCTTGTTGTCAATTATATATGCCCCAGCAGAAGTAAGCATTACCATCACTTTGCCACAAAAAATATTAATGCTAAGGCCATGTACGTACTTGAAGAGATTCATCCAACCCTAAGATCCTATACATTTATCTGACACTGCTCTATTTTAGATCATGGAGAAGTCTTAGAAACCATACAACTGGGGCACAAAACCATTAGGATATTATTTATATGAGGCAGAAACCATGTTCTGATGCTTATAGGTAGATAGGATACATTCATGGCAATCTGTCCAGGAGAGTTTGGAACTGATTATGTATACAAAATTAATTGTTCTTAATTGTCTACATCATAGTAAAATAATTACCTAATACATAATACATGAGAAAGAATTGGCTAGAAAGGATTGCCCCTGCCCCCCCACCCCCCCTTTTTTTTAGCAGTAAGCTTTATGCTCGCACCTACAAAATGAGCAGAGGTTAGAACATTCTAATTCTATTTCTCTGTAGGACACCAAAAATAGAATCAGCTTGCATTGAAATAGTACTGTGACTAAGCCTAGCCTCACTGTTGCATGTTTCTAATTGCATGCACTTCAAGGTTTGAGGGTTTTTTTAGAAAGCTATTAAAAAGTGGGAAAGTAGGCCCTACAGTATGACAGAGTTTACTTTCAAAAATTCAACTACTTAAGTTCACCAGTATTTAAGGCAGTGCTATTTTTCACTTCTTTTTACTTTAATCTTTTTCATGTATATACATAGTTACACAGACAAGTTACATGCTCCTGTGTATTAGCTTTAAAAAAAATAACTGGGGGTGTGGGGGGAGATGGCCAGTTAGAAAAAATATAGAAGAGGGACTAAAGAATATTTAATAAACTTTGTCTTACTCCAACATTATCTTTTGGCTACTTCACATGGTATTTGTGTTTGAATGAACTCCACTGACAAAAAATTCTTTTTTTT
>NW_005354385.1:13632926-13644832 GCF_000412655.1 Myotis brandtii | reverse complement strand
ATATATTTTATTGATTTTTTACAGAGAGGAAGGGAGAGGGATAGAGAGTTAGAAACATCGATGAGAGAGAAACATCGACCAGCTGCCTCCTGCACACCCCCTACTGGGGATGTGCCTGCAACCAAGATACATGCCCTTGACCGGTATAGAACCTGGGACCCTTGAGTCCGCAGGCCGACGCTCTATCCACCGAGCCAAACCGGTTTTGGCCAAAAAATTCTTAAATGTTTGCTTCAATAAACTGGAGAGAAAGTTTGGTTTTTTCTGCTTAATTTCTCAGATATGTTTGCATCCTTGTTGCAGTGCAATTACTTTTTTTGTGGGGCGTGTAGGTTCTTAGAGTCTGTCCCTAATTTCATTCAAGTCCATCTTAACCTCTCTTTTTTAAAAATTGCTTAAAATATACATAATATGAAATTTACCATTTTAGTTACTTTTAAGTGCACAGTTCATTATCACTAAGTGCATTCACATTGCATTACAATCACCACCACCATCCAGCTCCATCCATCTTTTTTTTTTAAAGCCTTATTGTTAGAGATGTAGAATTGGGCCATAGCTGCAGCTTTTCTGACCCCCACTTACCTTTCTAGCTGGGTTCCACAAGATAAATTTGCCAAAGGCCTTCTAATCTAATACATTTGTTTATCTATATTTTGCTAACCACAAATACTAATAGCATAAGGTAACTAAAAAAAGTGATGACATTAGAAAATGGATGAGCCAGAGCAAATTATGAGAAGTGATAAGGAGGTCTGTAGGCTCAAAGATATTTTAAATTTTCTGTAAAGTAATAATCATATATTTGAAGAAAAGAATTTTATTATGTTTTTATTGGTTTTTAGAGAGAGAAGAAGGGAGAGTTAGAGAGAGATAGAAACATCGATGCAATAAAGACCAGGAACATTGCTTGGCCGCCTCCTATATGCCTCCTACTGGGAATTGAGCCCACACCTGAGCATGTGCCCTAACCAGAAACTGAACCAGAGATCTCTTGGTGAATGGGTTGACACTCAACCACTATGCCACATTGGCTGGGGTGAAGTAAAGAATTTTTTTTTTAATCTCAACAACTGAAAACTAAAGTTAAAAGCTATGAAATCCTGTAGCATGGGATTTTTTCTTTAGAATATGAACTCTAGCACACAAGATATGAATTTATATGGTGTTAGGGATAAAACTTGTGAAAATATCAATTCTTTGTTGAGTAATTATTTGTATATCTGAACATATTACCATGGATATTGAATCTCCAAAATAGCTTCCTACAGTTGCTCTCAAAATGTGTGCGTAAGATAAGGCCATACTCACTCTTCCAGGAAATCTATTCATTCCATAATTTAGTTTTCAATTGAGCCTGAAAATATATCAGGTGAAAATAAGATGGTCCAGATGTGTCAGTATTGATGTATACGTAGGTGGATCCTTTATTATAATTTGTGAAATGCTTGCATGCTGTCTTGGGAGGCATTTCACATGGAGAGAGAAAATCAAGATCCAAGATGTCAAAGTTCAGTCAAGTTGTGCTGTTTCGTGAAGTGATCAAGTACAGTAGGTTTTCAGTAAACCAGGCAAATTGTTGGCCTACAGCATTTTAGTGCAAATTATTTGATATCTTAAAATTTTTTTCTTTTCAGTCTAAAGTGACTGACAACTCCTGAATTCACTTGCTTCCATTTGAGTGGCATGTCATTAAAAACCCCCACGCTGAAACCCCTGTTATTTCTCTAGGAAGCACTGCAATCTACATCAAAACTGCTTACAACCAGGAGTTGTCTTTACATTAACTGCTTTTCTATTGTATTGAAAAACTTTTGTTTTTCAATTACTTATTGGATTTTAAAAGAAACAGTTGTCAAAAATAAGCTTACAGTGGCGAATGGCTGCCTCAGTAGGTGTAAAATCAATTTGTAACTTTTATTTAAGAAAAGGGATCTGCCAAACTACCCACTGTTCCTTTAGTTACTGATTCTTGGTAGTGATGGCATACCTAATTCCAAAGAGAAAATTTTGGCTTGGCTGGTGTAGTTCAGTGGTTGAGCGTCAGCCCATGAACCAGGAGGTCACAGTTCAATTCCCGGTCAGGGCACATGCCTGGGTTTAAGGCTCAATTCCCCAGTAAGAGGCAGCTGACTGATGTTTCTCTCTCATCTTGATATTTCTATCTCTCTTGCCCTCTCCTTTCTTCTCTCTCTAAAATCAATAAAAGCATAGTTTTAAAAAAAGAAAATTTTGTTTTTAAGAAGCAAGATGATGTACTTTATCACGGTGTCAAGCATATCATGAGGTATGTTAACATTTTTCAAGCAATAAGTTTTTTTTTTCCAACCTCTCTCCTTTAAACTAGTATGTCTTAATTTTCTCCCTGAAATATATGATCATCTCTTCACCCTACAAACAAATCTATTTCAGAATTAAAGTTCACCGTGGAGAACCAATGATTGAACTTATTTGGAGGTGAGATGGAGAAATGACAAAGACTACCGAGAAAACTAAAGGAGCAAATATGCCAATAGATGTTACGCTAAACTAAAGCTTGTAATTTTAGGGCTTTTACCTTCTTTTATTTCTCTTCAGGTCAACTTCTGCACTTCAAAATCAACGATTAAAATAGCATAAGCAAGAACAGTAGGTAGATATGTTGTCTAGCAGGCTTATGTTGATGCCAATGCCCCTTCGACGTAAAAGAACCATTGCTGGTGTGCAAATGTTAAAACAAGACCCCATAAGGCATTTCGGTTCTTGCTTAAACACACCAACCATGGCAACGAATTTGCCACGTGGGAGATTTTGATACAAATATCAACTAGACAAGTCCAGTGCTTGCAAGTACTCGGTAAATAATTTCAAATTACCAAAGGCAAAGTATGAACGGCCTGCATTTGAAAACAAAACTGTTGCGTTGAAGTGTAGCCAAGTAGGAAAACACAAATGGTTGAGAGAAACCTGGTCCAGCGGGGATGCTATTTGGGGTCCACCTGAGCAGGACAAAGATGGGAGAAGTCACGTAAGAGCAGTTCTGCTTCCTGCCTCTCTCGTTCTTGCGAGGGTGCCCATTTTTAAAGTATCCAAACAAAGAACCACGAGCCGCCATGCGCACCATCATACCAGCTTGTGTTTACATTGCCAGCTCTGCGGGTCGCGATCCCGCTCAGTGCACACAGAGCGGGTGCCCGCTACCCGCGCCGGCCGGCCGCGTCGGGAGGCCTGAGACTGTAAACACAGCTGGTATTTGGGTGCCATCACGCTAATATGGCGGGTTGTGGGGTCCAGGGCGGGAAGGTGAATTGCCTTGCTTTTGTCAGTTTAAGTCAGGCTGCTTTCGCAGGCGTTGCTTTTCAAACGCGAATAACCCAGCTAGTTTAAGGGAAGGAAGACCTACCTGAAAATCTGACACTCGGGAGCATTGTCCTCCAGGCAAAGTAGTGGAAGCTGCATCCCTCAGATCCGATAACATCAGACCTCGAGAGGCACGGTCACCATCTAGTTCAGACATAACCATGTGTTAGCCACAGCCACGGGGTTGGGTGAGACAATCCAACGTCCCTACCTCTAACCTCAAAGGAAAACCCTTCAGCTGACCTGTTTTACTATGAAAAGTCCGTTTGACCAAGAAAATTGGGAAGGAAAAGTGACGAATGGTTCGTTGTGCCCTAAAGAGCAGCGCCACACGCTTGAGACGTTACCACAGAATACTTTTTCTACTTTGTTGTTGAATCAAAGTTGACTTTTGCTGTTTAATTCCAGGTTGGTAATATGTCTTTAACCAAACTTGTGCTAGTTGGGATCCTCAAGATTATTTGGATTTGCAAGTATTATGGAAGTATTCTCAGCACCAAAATATCAAATATGGTAGCCCAGCTCACCAACAAGGACAAGACAAAGGTCATTAGAAGCAGATTTGTTGGAGCTTGATTCCTATCGGAAACATAGGCTAGCCAATAAATAGATAAAATTAGTCTTATAGTCTCATTTATTCCTTCACACAGATTCAGGTAAATAGAATCCTTTTAGTCTGTTAACTTTTAAAAAGTATAATCTTAATAAGATCATCAACGTTAGAAAGATAAATGGTGGTTTCAGTAAATGAGATGCATTTACCTTGTACTTGGCCCTTTTTGAGTGACAGTTACATGAGGATTGGTTATATTTCTAGTAAAGTAATTTAAAATATCCATTCCTGATGACAACACAGGCTTTTCTTCTAATGTGTACTCTTTAGATCTCTGTGAAAAATAGTTCTAAAGTAGAGTGCAGTTATCAAAAATGGTTTTTGTTTGTTGTGCTTATTGTTCTATGTACAGAAATAAAAAATAGAAAGAAACCCAGCCGGTGTGGTTCAGTGGTTGAACGTCAACCTATGAACCAGGAGGTCACGGTTTGATTCCCAGTCATGGCATATGCTGGGGTTATGGGCTGGATTCCTAAAAGTGAGCGTGCAGGAGGCAGCGATCAATGTTTCTCAACATTGATGTTTTTTTCTCTCTCTCTCTCTTCCTATCTGAAATAAATAAAAATATATTTTTAAAAATAGAAAGAAAATTTTCTTCTTCACATATGAAGTTATTTTCTATCCATCAGAACTTAATTTGAAACAAAGATTTTCATGTTAAGCGAACAGCTCAATGATTATATATATATGTAGCTGTCCCATAGAGAGCCATCATTCCTGTGACAGCACTGCAATTTCTAGAAGTAAAAAGTTCAGGTAGTCTTTTGGACTATTATAATCTTAAAGCTTTCAATAAAGCATGGAATAATAAGCCATCCACATGTTGGGATATTTGGAGTCTCCCCTTAGAAGCCATCTCTGATTAATACAGAGCAATTGACCACTATTTCCCTTTCATTTGCATGTGTTCATATGTAATCATATATAATGGATGCATACAAATATCTACACAATAAGTAAACCTACACATAAATAACTAGAATAAATAATCCTTATTAGCCTATTTTAAGTAAATTCATTTTGGGCTTATTTTTTCTCTCCTATTAGACATTCAACTATTTAAAAATTTGAACCATATTGAAATGAAAGTTGTAGGTCTCACAGCACCATTTATTCTGCTCATCTCAGGAATGATGGCAGTACTCATTAAAAATGGAGGTGGAGGGAAGTGAGAAAATAATAGAACGTAAGGAGAGGCCAATGTCCTGAAAGATTACTGTTGACCTCAGTGGGATTTTCCACATTTTTATGCATCATTAACATATCTTTTATTTATTACTTGGTCTACAAAATGCATTTATTTTCCATTGACTTTAGAAGTACAGCTTTTTCAGAAAGAAAAGGGAAGTATATTTAAAGAATAAAGGAAATAATACGAATGATTAAATACAAAAAGCCACATCATTTTTTTTTTTTGCTGTATTTTCCTGTTTTACAGTTTTTACTGGCCTCTTTCTCCCTTGGAATGCTCTAATAGATAAATGTGTGAAAGAAAATTTATTGTCTACTTACTTAGTAAAAAATTTCTTTTGGGAAAAATAGATGGCTATTTCTGAATTTTAGTAGTTAGAGCAGAAAAGGGTAACAATTATAAATTTTTGTTTCATCTTATTAGCATAATGCCTTTTCACTTAGAATAGTGATAAGTTTTATGAAATGATTATTTGGTTTGTAATTCTACTGTCCAGATCAGATTCTGTGGAGACTAATGGGAAAGGTGATGCCTATATTTTCTTGGCATTGAATGAGATTTCCTTGGGTCTCAATCATAATTTTTTTTTCAAGAAAGAAATATGCTCAGGTTAAATTAGGCTTCAGAGAAAATAATGAAGGGCTTGGTTTAGATATTCAGAGTTTTGAAAAGTGGAGAGCAAAACCTGTAGCTGAAATCTAAGTGAGATTTTACATAGAGCAAGTAAGTTTAAGCATTTGTAACATGTAAAAAATTTACTTTCTTTTGGATGGCAATTTTCCATTACATATCAATATTTCTCTTTCTTATTTATCATTTAAAATATTTCTCATATGATAACATAAAAACAGGAAATAATTTTATTAACTATTAGATTGTATACAAGTATATGTAAGAGAGATAAGTAATGCTTTTGTAGTTCTTATATTTGAATTAAAAGACATGGACAAGTTTTGGTCTCAGCAATAAGCAGTGTCATGTGTAATGTAGGCAGATAAATGAAAATAATATATTATAACAGAACAAGCATTAATAAATATTAATGCCTAGTGAAATTAAAGGAATGTAATATGTACTTAAGAAAAATATTAACCCAGTAGGATATTAGTCACTGTAACACAATCAGATAAAATGCTAACATGGGATGTATACTAGTATTCTCATTCGCAAGCAATTAAGAACTCATCTTTAACCCTCGGTAGAAATGATCAGCTGCATCTTCCTGGACATTTACTAAGAGGGACTAACACTTCAGGTTCTCCAGTGGTTTCAGTACCATGTGTATGAATAGTGTCATCTGGGTTAAACAGAAATTTATTATTTGCCATTAAACAAAGAGAGGGACATAATCTGTACGAGGCATTTTCTAGGCATATCTCTATTTCCCTTTTTCTGTTTTTAAAGAGACTTTTCTTTGCTTTTTGTAGCTTTGTAATGGGTGGGATGTGTGAAGAGAGGAATGGCAGAAAGACAGAGATGTAGAGAATAAATATTTCATGTTATATTTTAACTAGAGGCCCGATGCACAAAATTTGTGCACAGGTAGGGTCCCTAGGCCTGGCCGGCGATCAGGGCTGATCAAGTTCTTTGCCTCCCTGCCTCCCCGCCTCCTCTTTCCCTCGCTCCCTCAGCACCCTGCCACTGCCACCACTGGTCACCCACCATGTTCTACGTCATCCCCTGGTGGTAAGCACACATCATAGTGAGTGATCGAACCCCGGTTCTTTTGGTCCAACTCCTGAGGGGACACTTTGCATATTAGCCTTTTATATATATAGATAATTGTTTCCCACGGAAATTTTTCTCTGTGTAAATAAGTATTTTTTTATATATATTTCTTATTGATTTTTAGAGGGAGAGAAAGGGAGAAGGAGTGAGAGAAATAGAAACATCAATGATGAGAGAATCATCGATCACTGCCTCCTGCATGCCCCCCACTGGGGATTGAGCCCGCAACCACAACCGGGGCATGTGTCCTGACTGGGAATTGAACCGAAGACCTCCTGGTTCCTGGGTCAACACTCAACCACTGAGCCCACACTGGCTGGGCAAGTATTGCTTTTTTAAATCACAGTTTACGTAATTATTTAATATATAAATGCATGCTTATTATTAGTAAAAAGTGAGAGCCCTTATCAGCACCTTAAAACACTGAATTTTGTCATCAATATATCTTTCTATCCCAGAGGTAAACAAAATAAAAAACATGGTGTCTATCATTTCAAAACATATTCTTATGCATTTACATCACATATGTTGTTTGGAGAGTTTTGTTTTGTTTTTTTAAACTCTAAACAATCCATCTTGGAGCTCTTTCTATGTACATATATATAGATCCACTTCCTTATAAGATTTCTGCATAGTGGTCCAAGTACAGATGTACCTCAATTTATTTAACTTGCTGCCAATGAAGAACATTTAGTTTCTTTCAAATAGTTTCCATTGAAAACAATGATGCAACGAGCTGCCTTTTATACCTATCTTTGTGGTTGTGTTTGAGTATTTTATAGGATATGGTCAAAGAATTGGAATTGCTAGGTCAAACGCCTGTGTATTAAATTTCGATGAACACTGCCAAATTGCCAACCACAAGGAATGAAATGTCTGTTAAGAACTTTTAAAATGCAGCTTTAAAAACAGCAAAACTATGTAGAAGTTCAAAGAACCAAAGGGCCAGTTTTGATACTATTATATTACATTGCTAGTTCATCCAACCAACAAATAAGTATTGACTGCTGCCATGCCTCATATGCTGTTTAGTGGTGGGACAGTAAGTTACAAGGCAAAGTAAATACTTTTTCTCTCTTAAGATTGTAGTTCTGACAGCAGAATCCTAGGATGCAATTTCTCCTTTGTTTTATGGGGGGAGAGGAGGAAAGGAAAAAAATGTTTGAATAAAATGCAAAAGAATATAAAACTAGATTGATTTTTAAAACTGAAATAAACAGCTTACATTATTTCCTAGTTGTGCACCTATGTGCATGCATTGGTGATTCTATGACCAAGATAGCAAGGCTATCACCTTTGATCACACCATCTTCCAAATAGATTGATCTCGTTAGCTCCAATGCAAAGAAAACTTTAAGGGATATTCAAATTAACTAATTTAAAACTAACACAGACATCAACACACTTTGACAGCCTACTAGTCATGCAAATGTGAAGTTACCAATAATTGGAATAATTCCATTAAAACAACAAAAATGTGGAACCCATTGGAAGGCTTTCAAGCAACGAAGGCCATTTAATCAGGTAAAGATAAGTAAAGCAAAGTGAGAACAGACCTTCACTTGGGCCGAAATGAAATCAGTGCTGGTAATATCAGTGGTTTGGGAAAAATGCTTTTTAAAAATTAGGCAGGATTAATCTACCCATTTATAATATGCAAATGCACTGCTTTCTTGTATAAGGTTACACTGCTGAGCCAAGAGTCGGGAATAAACGATGCGCTTTCTACATCCATGCACACATTTCTCGGCACCAGTGGCAGATGACTAAATAAAAACAAAACCATCATTACTTCATTCTTGCTTTTTACCAAAAACACGTCTTTTTAAAAACGTTATTGAAGAATAATTGACAAATATATTTGGTTTGGCTCAGTGGATAGAGCATCGGCCTGCAAACTGAAGGGTCCCAGGTTCGATTCCATTCAAGGGCACATGCCTGGGTTGCAGGCTCAATCCCCAGTGTGGGGCATGCAGAAGGCAGCCAATCAATGATTCCCTCTCATCATTGATGTTTCTATCTCTTTCTCTCCCTTCCTCTCTGAAATCAATAAAAATATATTAAAAAAATAAAGTGTACAGCGTGATGATTTGATATACACATACATTATAAAATGGATATGTATAGAATTTCTTAACAATTGTCCAAAACACATTTCTTGCGATTGAATCTAAATTAATGAACAGGTTTGTGTTATATTTTTGAAAACTGACATTTATTCTTTCTTAAAACTTCTTGTTATATATATAGTCACAAGAACAGCCAGTGCCTCATAACACTGAAAGCAAAGGAGGTCTTAGCTCCTCCCAGCTGCCTTTGCACTGAGAATTTCTTGGATGTTTTTGTATTAAAGACCCCTTTTAAAATGCATTGGTTTTAAATCGGGTTTTCAGGACTAACGAAATACAGGGCACTTTAGTTCCAAAACTTGGGTCTTTGAAGGACAACTTAAAATATATGGCTCTAAAATTAAGCCTCAAAGTAATGCTTAAAAATACATTTAAGCCCGGAATTTCTAAGTTATAAATAGAACATATAAATTACTTATTTCCTTGACCTAACAATCAATGCATCCTTATAAAAGTCACATCTATTTTAATACATTTTTTGTTCTTATTTAGACACAGAGAATCCCTGTTCAGCAGCTTTTCTCTTAAAATACATCTTACAATTAAATACTATTCAAGTCACACCCAGACTTTAAGATTAAATAATGCCAATTCCTTTAGCTTTCCTCTAAAATCTAAATTAGATCTCTTTGATTATTTTTCTGTCCTTTGAACTTTCATCAATATCTACAAATCTTTAAAAAGTGTGATCCAACAGGAAGTAATTTTCAAACAAAAGTATAATTAATACATAGTACAAGGAGAAACAATTTGTGCAGTACAGTTTTGACCTTTTCTTTCTGTTTGTTTTTTTCTTGTGTGAAATTCGTTGGACATTGCTCTTCCCTTACTGTGCTCTCCACTTGCCTCTAAATGTTCTGAATTACTGAGGGGCCAAAATTCCCTGTTGCAACTAAGACACACTCAAGTTCTACTGATCAAACTGGACCAAACCTGCTCCATCCTGAAATCCTTCCCTAGACATTACTTCAATTTATACCTAATTTTAGTCCCCTTTCCTGTCTTCTAAATGCACCACTAACCAAACATTTGAGCAATTCTTAGAGAACAGAAGTTTAAAAAAAATTGGACACAATACAAAAGATTTTTTGAGTAAAAAAATTGAGAAGGATGCCAGTGATCATATAGGACATCTATAGGTACGGAGATGATTTGCCCAGACAGGAACAGGCAGGAGAAAGACCCACGTCCTTACCCATGTTGAGAGATAGTTTATGCATGAAAATCACTTGACCTAATACCAGGTGACTTCGTTTATGCCTGTTGCCCTAGTATAATTATTAATAATGTTCTCTTTCACTTCCAAAACTATGCCAATTTGGACAATGAATGATATGGTCACCCCAAATATTCTTCAAATATTCTTGGAGCCCCTTTTGCTACCAGCAAATGAGAGGAAACCTGTCAACCAATGGTGTTGGTGCCAATTCAATGCCAACAGGAATCCCCAATTTGGAATCTCTAATTTTGTGTGTGGTGAAGAAGGAAACTTTATTCAATGCAAAACAGGTCAATTGTGACAACAACATGGCACAGCTGTGAGGCAGCCCTGGGACTAGGCCCCTCTCTGGCTAGACAGCTCTGTTCCACTCCTTGATGGTCTGCTCGCTCTGCTCTAGCCAGACATCTTCAGTGCTTCAGCTGTGCCAGAGAGATTCAATTTTCAATGGAAAGAGAAATTTCACTTCTAGTTTTGACTTTTTTGAATAAATAGAAAATATGTTGATTATTATGGGTCCCAAGAGTAATCCCTTATTTTGTTCATTAGATTCCACATATGAGTGAAATCTTATGGTACTTGTCTTTCTCTGGCTGGATTATTTCACTTAACATAATGCTCTCCAGATCCATCCATGCTGTTGCAAAGGGTACGATTTCTTTCTTTTTTATAGCTGAGTAGTAGCCCATTGTGTAAATGTACCACAGCTTTTTTATCTACTCATCTACTGATGTACACTGGGCTGCTTCCAAATCTTGACTATCCTATATAATAAAAGCTCAGCGACCATAAGAGCAGAATGACCAGAATGACCACTTGACCAGTCACTATGAGGTGCACTGACCACCTCTTGGTCCCTTTCCTCCGCCGGCAGGTTCCCATTGCCCAATGGTGAATAGGGATCCAGGTGTGGGTGGTGAGGGATGCAGGCAGAACTAGGCCAAGGCCCTTGCCCCGCTGGTCACCCCACACACAGAGGGCGACCCGCAGTGGGGGTGGAGCCAGCGAGAGGGTGGGAACGGCCGACCTCTCGGTTCCTCCCCTGGTTCTCAGGCTCCGATCGCCCGATGGCCAACGGGGAACTGGGGTGGGTGGCAGTGGGAGGCGGGACAGGCAAGCAGGCCGAATGGCTGACCTCTCGGTCCCTTCCCCCTGGCTGTCAGGCTCCAATTGCCTGATGGCAAACTGGGAACCCGGGTGGGTGGCAGCAAGGGGCGGGGCCTTGCCGGCAGATGGGGAAGATGGCCCCAATCACAGGCTAAGCCTAGGGACTGACTACCCATGCAAGAATTTCGTGCGCTGGGCCTCTAGATGTAAATAATGCTGCAATGAACACAGGAGTGCATATATTTTTTCAAATTAGTATTACAGGTTACTTCGGATATATTCCCCAAAAGTGAATTCGTTGGGTCATAGGGCAGTTCCATTTTTAATTTTTTGAGGTAACTCCATACTGCTTTCCACAGTAATCACCATGCTGTTGATTACCAGAGGGATGGTAGAAGAAGGTAAAGGAGGCATAAATGGTGATGGAAGGAGACTTGACAGGGTGGTGAACATACAATACAATATATAGATGATATATTATCCTATATAATAAAGAGGTAATATGCAAATTAACCCTCACAAGATGGCTGCCTACAACCAGGCTGGCAGGGGAGTTAGTGAGGGACAACCAAACGACTG
>NW_005354385.1:13631347-13632652 GCF_000412655.1 Myotis brandtii | reverse complement strand
CAGGATTGTGAGAGGGATGTCTGACTGCCAGTTTAGACATCCGGCAGTTGGACATCCCCCAAGGGGTCCTGGATTGGAGAGGGTGCAGCTGGGCTGAGGGGACCCCCCCCCCCATTGCATGAATTTCATGCACCGGGCTTCTAGTAGAATTGTACCCTGTAACCTACATAATTTTATTAATCAATGTCACTCCAATAAATTTTTTTTAAAAACCTTAAAAAAGAGAGTAATCCCTTAAACTCCTCTTGGTAAAACCTTGAAATAACTTGCTCATCCTTCTAAAAGTAGTGTGATTGAGAAGATGCTTCCCTCAGTTATCAATGAGATGAACATATGTGATGGACTCAAAAGGCTATTTATTTATTTGGAAAAAAGGGTAGAGAATAGTCAGAAAAATTCTGTAATAAAAAGAGAGTTTTTTAAAAAAGAATGAAAAAAAAAGAACAAAAAATAGTGATGGTGAAGAGTTAACCTGCTCTTCCACATATTAAAGTATCTTGCAAAGCTATATTATACTGTGAGAAAGCAGATACACATTTATTGAAGCATTAGGTGCCAGGTGCCACTGTGTTTGATATTTATTATCTATGTCATTGAATCTTAATAATCATATTTTAACAGTGAGGAAACGGAGACACTAGCTCAGTGTGATGGAAATATTATTTGTTTGCAAATGTTCATTTTCTCCAAGTCCTATGAAAGCAATATATTTTCCTTTCTCATTCACTTAGAGTTTGGCCATGTGATTTCCTCAGACCAATGGGAGTATGGGTGGAAAGTAGAATGTGCTAAGTTGAGATTTAAGAAGTGTGGCCAGGTTTTGACCAGCCCTGTTGAACTCCTGCCATTCATCATGAGAAGAATACTAGTATGTTCTAGGGAAGCTGTTGTTACTTCAGCCTGAAAAAAGAGGCATTTAGAACAGCTGTAAGCATTACCTGGAGTCAGGAGCAACCACAGAACACTGAAATGTTATAGTTGACCCAAATAACCATGAGAGAGAAATAAATGTTTATTATTGTAAGCCATTGACATTTTGGGGATGTTTATTACACAGTACTACTGCAGCAAAACCTGAATAATATTCTCAAAATTGCACTAATACAGATCACATTACTACAGATAAATGAAATAGCCCAGATAAAATCTGGACCTAGAATACAGTATAGCTAAAAACGTAGTGGAGAAAATATGGATTGTTAAAAAAATGGTGTGCACAGCCAACATCATATTCAATGGACAAAAACTAACACCATTTCCCCTAAGAACAGGAACAAGACAGGGATGCCCACTCTCACCACTCCT
>NW_005354385.1:13616931-13629713 GCF_000412655.1 Myotis brandtii | reverse complement strand
TCCCTTCCTCTCTGAAATCAATAAAAAATATATATATTTTTAAAAGTTAAAAACAAAATTATTTATTGAGTTTCTATCTTCATTTATTCAATAAATGCTCAGTACATACCTACTGGTACTAGGTGAACCAAACAGTCTGGATCCTTACCTACGTGGGTTGGCTATATAGTGAGAGAGAGAAAGAGACATTAAACAAATAAACACACAAATAAGTATATAATTGCAAATTGTTGTTAACACGACTTATTTCTATTCATGTATTTACACAATCATCAATTCAATGAGAAGGCATAAGAAATAGTAAGGAACAGCTTTGGAATGAGAAGGCCTCTCTGAGTCCTGAAGGATGAGTAGCCTGAGAAAGAGAGTGGGAAAACTTAGACAAGGAGGAGGTCAAGGCAGACACATGTTTTATGTTTTGCTCCTTGCTGCAAGCAGATGGTTAAACTTGACTAGAACCTGGTGGGAGAAAAGGAATTGGAAAAGAAAGATCTGAGTTCAAATCCTGATTTTGTCAATTTATAGTTGAGTGACCTTGGGCAAGTTACTTGAAATTTTCGGTTACCTCATCTATAAACTGGAGACGATAACATTTCTGATTTTATAGAATTGCTATAAAAATTAAATAAAGTAATGTTCTAAAGTGCTTATCAATGCTTGGCATATGGTAAGTATCAATAAATTAAAAAAAAATGGTGTGGAAACATTAAGTAATCATTTGCGGGGGAATATGTTTAGATCTCTACTTATAGGTTAAGAAAGAAAGTCTATATTGGTTAAAGACATAAATGCAAAATATGAAAACATAAAAATAGAATAAATCATAGGATAATTTTTCTTATTAATCTTATAAAGAATGTCTTCTTAAGAATGATAACAAATACATTTAATTTAGTGATAACTTATAAATATAATTACATAAAAACTTTGTGTGGCAAAAACGACACAAACACAAAAAAGATTAAAACATGCTGAAAAAAATACATATTACAAACAAAATATTAATATTTTTAATCTTCAAGAAGCCATTTAAAAGTCAAGAACAATAATACATATACTCCAAAAGAAAAGCAGGACTAGACTAGAATAGTTAATTCACATATATAGAAATAACTAGACCATAAACATATGAAAACTCAATAAACCTCATAAGTAATAAAATTTTTAAAATGAACAGGACAATGAAATATCATTTCTCACTTATCAGATTATAAAATATTTAAAAAATGTCAACATTCACTATTGGATAGGCTTGAAAACAAAATCACTATGACTTTTGAGGACAGTTTGGCAGTATTATCAAAAGTCTTAAAATTATGCAGACTCATCGATCTAGCATTTTTATTTCTTAAGGAAATAATATGTGAGATACAAAAATATGTGTTAGAATATTAATTGTAAAATATTAGAAACTAAGTGTTAATCTATGGAGAATTAATCAAATAAACTATGGAATATCATGCAATAAAATATAAATTTTAATGGTAGCCATTAGGAATGGTGAAGACCTGCATTTAGAGACATTAACAGATAGCAATGATTATACCTTAGAAGAAAAAAGAGGCTAACAATCAGTATGTATAGTGTCATCTCATTTTATAAATATATAAAATTAATTATTGAAGAATAGGTAAAAAATTATTAACTAGTTTTTTTCTAGATGACAGAGATATGGTTGACCATATAAGAAAGTACTTTTTAAAATATTATTTAAATGTTTTTCACAATAAGAATATTATATATTTATAGTCAATATAAATTTTTTCAGCTTGATTCAAAGTCTTTTTAAATCAGAATAATAGCAATAAAACACTTTCCTTTTGAAAAGAAAAATATGAAAAATAGCTGTATCTCCTATTACAAATATGGAAACAAGTCTACAGAACTCAAAATAGGTCATATCTATTTTTTCTTCCTTGTCTAGGTTCTCATAAATTATTCATGGAAATTCTATCTATACTAATAATTTTTTTTCATTGTTCCTTTGCATTTCTTTTCAGAAAGTGACAGTCATATATATTTTAGAATATTCCTCTTAATTGCTATTTTTAAGCCGTGTTTATTTGATTCGAAAAATAATAAATAAAAACAATTACATTGAGTAAAATTAGAGGATTTCTACATAAACCAATAATTTTAGCCCAAATTGGAACTGACAAACGTGAACTGACCAATTACTTCAGGATTATTTTTAAAGTTAAATTCCAGATTATTTAAAAATCAAGTTTCCCTCAATTACTTAAAGAAAAAAGACAATTAGAAAATAGTCTTCAATAAGACAAATTAACTTTACAAACAGTAGCAATTATGCAATATTTTATTTATAACATTATATATCTATATTTATGTATATAAGTCTATTGATAGAGATACATAATTTGCATATATTTATAGATATGTAAATCCTGGAAAAAACTAATAAACTACAGAGCTTGTGTAGGACCCATCTGAAGAAAATTACAAAAGCTTATTGAGAGGCATAAAAATTTTTGAAAAGTGTCCCTATATGGGAAAAAGACAATATTATAAGGATATTCCAATTCATTTATACATTTAATGTAATTCTGTTTTGCGTTCAGGTGAATTTTAAAGTCCAAACTACCTATAAAGTCTACCTTATAGTAAAAAACAAAAATTCCTCTTCCCTACAATGTCCATTCCCACTCCCCAAAGGTAACCACTGTTAACAATTTTTATGTCTCTTTAAGGCACTCACTCACATACACATGGACATACACTTCTATGCTTTTTTCCAAATTTTTATAATTATAGGAGAGATCATATACATAATGTTCTAAGACTGGCTTTTTTCACTTAATATATCTTTGGCATTTTTCCATAGCAAAACATATGTTCTCAAGAGATTTTTTCGACTTAATAAAGTAATTCTGAAGTATACAAAAATTAAACAGAAAAAAATGACAAAGAAAACTTTGGGAAAAAAACTACTGAAGAGGGACTTGAGATACCAGGTGTAAGAGTGTATAATTAAGACATTGTGATAAAGGTGGAAGAATAGAGAAATCAATGGGGCAGAAATTAATCTCAGGAGTGGATCATGGAATATAAATGCTTTCAGCTTGATGCAAAGTCTTTTTAAATCAGTAGGAAAATGTATATTATTCAATAAATAATCAGGGACAATTGCTTAACAATGGAAAAATGATCAAATCCTCACCTCACATGATAAGTAAATTACTGAATAATGAGGCATTAAATGGACGAAATGAAAACAAAAACAAAACAAAGTCATCAAATATGTCATAAAAATATACTAATAAGTGAATATTTAATCTTTGGGAGAAATATTTTCTAAATGTACATGCAAGGGTAGACATGTTAAAAACATTTCAGAAATTGATCATTTAAAAGTGAAAAAATCAATAATAAAATATATTAGCCTGGAAAAATACTTGTAAAATGTATGGTACAGTGTTACTATTCTTACTATATAAAGAACTCTCGTAAATTCATTTAAGAAAAACAAATATCTCAAGAGAAATAAAATGATTAATGTATAGAAAAAAGCAAGCCTTAATGAAACAATATAAATAGCAAATAAACATATGAAATATATTGTTTTTCAAGTAACCAAAGTAACAAAAACCAGAAGAACAAACCTTTTTTTAAACATTAAATTAGAGAAGATTAAAAATTTTAGTGCTGTCCAATCTGTGTGGCTCAATGGTTGAGTGTCAACCTATGAACCAGGAGGTCACAGTTCAATTCCCAGTCAGGCACATGCCCAGGTTGCTGGCTCGAACCCCTGTAAGGGACATGCAGGAGGCAGCTGATCAATGGTTCTCTCTCATCATTGATGTTTCTATTTCTCTCTCCCTCTCCCTTCCTCTCTGAAATCAATAAAAATATATTTTAAAAAACAAACAAAAACATTTAGTGTTGCTGAAGCTATAGAACAGTAGTTCCCAAACTTATTTGGCCTACCGCCCCCTTTCCAGAAAAAATATTACTCAGCGCCCCCTGGAAATTAATTTTTTAAAAATTTTGATAGCAATTAAACAGAAAGATATATGTATTAATGTTTCTACCTTTTTCGTAAAATATAGTAAAGAAAGGTGTAAATTAGAAACATTGAAGTTTGAAATTATGAAACTATTTATTGAACTCAGAATAGAAAGGTAATACAAAAAAAGTTAAAACAAATGCACCTGTGGCCATCACCGCCCCCCTGGATCGCTGCAGCACCCACCAGGGGGCGGTAGCGCCCACTTTGGGAATCACTGCTATAGAAAAATGGATACTCTTAGACACTTCTATTTTGGAAGATACTATGGGTTTATGTTCAATATTTGAAAACAAAGCAAAACACACCAAACATTTTGACGCTGAAATTCCTCTTTTAGAAATTTATGGGGAGTAAATAATTATAGGTATATGAAAATATTGTCTATAGAGATGTTTGTCATAGCATTGTTTATAATGTAGGAAAATTAGAAGCCATTAAATACAGACAGTCCTCGGGTTACATTGGACTCGAAGTAAGTCATTTCATGGTTATGTCGCCATCTCCCATTTACAGTATTTATAAAAAAAAAAAAAGTTCCGTCATTTCGACTTATGTACGTATGTGCTTTATGTTTTTTATTATTTATTTACCACAAGTAAAGGTCAGGAATTGTTATCTTTCTCTTAATTTTTTTTTTTTACTGTTTCCCTTCATTACTGCTGTGTACGTGTTCCATGTGGGTGACATAAGTGCTTATATAGGTGGGTTCCGACTTACGGCGAAAATCACATTACGTTGTGCCGTAGGAACCCGAGGACCTACTGTACAGTGTTAGAGAACTTGTTAGATAAATTATAGTGCACTATGTAGTCATTCAAAATAATTATGTTGACAAATATTTCATGAAATGGGACATATTTGTGATATATTTTAAATTGATAGTATAGCTCACAATGAGAGATGTGATATATTCTAATTATTTTTAATATATATTGTTGCATAGTAAAATATGCTGTAAGGATATACTCTAAATTATTAACAGTTGTTATCTCTAACTGGCTGGGTTGTGGGTGATTTTTATTTTCTTACTAGAGGCCCGATGCATGAATTCATGCACTGGTGCGGGGCGTGGCCTGCAGGGATTGGCCTGCTGTGGGAGCGCTGCACATCCCGGTCAGCTGAGCAGCTGTGGACCCGCCCTCTGAGTGGCTGCTGAATGAGAAAATTAGTCTGAGCTGATATTTTGGGGTAATGTCTTGGGTAAAGGTATGTTCTGTGTCCTGGAGGAAACTGGCGGAGAGCTTTGCACCCCAAAGCCACTTGGTGAATGTCCTTGATGTGTGATGCCAGATCTGTGACACCATTGGGGATGATCAGGGCAGCCATGCTTCAGGATCCTCAGCCATCAGGACAGCCTCCTGGGCGGGGAGGGGGGTCCACAGTCACGTCCCCTCTTGCCATCTGTCTATGCCAGCTCCCCACGCTCTTTCTAGAACACACCTTAGAGGGCCTGCACCAGCTGGTGGGGTCAGGCCAGAGTCTGGATCATCTCAGGTATTTGATAGGTGCAGAGACTCAGCCTCACCCTGGGCCCGCTAGCAGCTGCTCCCGCTGCAGGAGTAGCCGCTTATCCTGGTCAGCCGAGTGGCGCTCCTACTGTGGGAGCACACTGACCACCAGGGGGCAGTTCCTGCATTGAGCGTCTGCCCCCTGGTGGTCAGTGCGTGTCATAGTGACTGGTTGACCGGTTGCCTGCACCAGCTGGTGGGGTCAGGCCAGAGTCTGGATCATCTCAGGTATTTGATAGGTGCAGAGACTCAGCCTCACCCTGGGCCCGCTAGCAGCTGCTCCCGCTGCAGGAGTAGCCGCTTATCCTGGTCAGCCGAGTGGCGCTCCTACTGTGGGAGCACACTGACCACCAGGGGGCAGTTCCTGCATTGAGCGTCTGCCCCCTGGTGGTCAGTGCGTGTCATAGTGACTGGTTGACTGGTTGTTCTGGTCGTTCTGCCGTTTGGTTGCTGGGCTTTTATGTATAGATATTGTTTCCATAATTTCCACAACAAACACATTAGTTTTATAACCAGAAATAATCTTAGAACAATAACATACTTTAAATAAATGTTTATAACACTAACATTGAAATTTATGTTTTTTGTCAAGTGGCTGGTTGCTTTGGGATACTTTATCTAAACATAATTCTAGGTCAGCTTCTATGCATTTCATTTTTTAAAAAAATCATTAGAATGAAATTATATGTTGATTTTGTTAAAAATAATCTTTTGCTAGACAAATCACAAAGCTAAAATATATTTTTGTCTTTTTAAATGAAACAAATGACTATTATTAAAAATTAAATGGCCATTATATACATTTAACTAGAGATTAAATGCCCCCTACCCCTACCAAAAAATTATGTTACATAATTCAGCTTCACTTTTTAATTACTGGGAACACCAGAAAATAAAATTTTATAATTTAATGTTCAGTATTAGATAATTTTTAATAAAAACTTTCTAAATATTTTTTCCATACACTAATCATAGGGAACAAGTCATACCATAAAATATAGCAAATTGCTTCTAGAAAAAGTCTTGATTGGTTCTATCTAGAAAAAGCTGACTTGTTGACTTGATGGCAAACATAGGTATGCATGTTATATTGAAAATAAAATTAATGTAAACTTAATGAAATATTGAAATTTTGAAGTGCAAAGCAGCTAGTTAAAACTACCCTTCTTTCATTTACTTTTTAAAATGTAGAACAAACTTTGCACAATGCTCAAATGGTTAATTAAAATAAAACTTTAAAAGACTCCCAAGTAATAAATACTGCACATTCTCTTCTTTTAGGATCTGATTTTAGGTGTAACTAATTTGACTGGCAATATGATAAGCAACACCTGAATGACATACAAACAGGAGGGGGTAAATTCCAAGCACATCCTGAATGAGAAGAGCAACTGATTTTTCATAACCCAGACTCCTTTTTAACACATCCATGCCTTCTCCATCTAAAACCAGGTGCTGTTCCCAAAGGAGAAAACACTGCCCTCCAGTGGTCTTCATTGGAGAAAATGGGAACAGTTTTCGGTACCATGATTGCAGCATTTATACAAAACATCGTGTATGTCTTTAGTCTCATTTCTGGCTGTATTTCTTAAGCTGAAAGCTACGTCTACAACCGAGCATAAGGACAAAACCTCCTAAGTAAAGTTTAATATATAGGTAGCTACTTCGGTTAAATAGGTAGCTACTTCGGTTAGCTAAGAGGAATGCTCATGACTTTCTGACCCCAGAAGCTGACCTTCACTTGACTATCGTAATTGGACTATGCCAGCTACCTATAGCGTCTCACTTCCCCGATTAGGGAGAAGAGATTTCATCTCTGTTTCCCTTGTTGGCCAATTTTTTAGCTAAAAGACATTTAAAATTGTACAGCAGGCAGAACCCCAGGGGACCGAACAGTGTTCCAACATCCTCAAAGGCTTCCCATCACTTGAAAAACCAAATTCTTCCTCCTGTTTCTTAAACTCACCAAAGTAGGCAAAAGCAATTTTAAAAAGTCTTTGTGTCTAGCATTGGAACTTTCTCATATTTCACACCATTATATAAATGTCACTCTAACCTATATGTATCACAAATGCTACGCTAAATTAGGGCCAAATTTGCAACCTAGTTTAACTGGGTTTCCTCTTTTTGCAAATGCAGTTTTTGTGTCTGCATTTAGCAATGCATACAAAACTGTCCGGGTAGCTGACTGCTTCGAATTGCTAAAATTGAGAATGGATGTGAAGAGCGTCCGAGTCTTTATGCATGTGCCAAAGCAATCCTGTTTCCAGTCATAGGAAGACTTCCTAATCAAAGGGGCCTCATCTCCACTGCTAAGGTCTTGGACTACTTCATGGACTCTTTTTGATTTAGTAAAGGAAAAATGGAGTTCTAAGGGGGGACGGATGGTTTTCTAACCTCCTCCATGCCTCTGTCCTTCAGACAAGAGTGGAAGTGCCTCATGTGGTAAGAGCGCGGACTTTAGATTTCCACAGCCGTAGGGGCTCATCCATTACTAGCTATGTGACTTAAACTTAGCCTCATTTGCATTTTCAGTAAAATAAAGATGATAATGCTGGCCTCATAAGGTGTTTATTATGAATGAATTAGGGAGTATTCGTGAAAGTGTCTAGCACAGAGAAAGAACTTAACCAAGAAATTATTATTATTCTATCACCATCACTTCTTAGACTAATAATCTAATGGATAAATAAGTGTCCTAGAAGCATGATTTTCTAAAAATAGTACCCTTTCTCATCTTAAGTAAAGGCTCCCCATTCAGTTCACTGTATAGATATAACTTCCTAAGTCCTCCAAACAAATTCTTCAAAACAAATGCCCCATGCCGAGATAAAATATTTTAACAACATATTGCTCAAATATAGCACCTTTAAATAGGAAATAAATTTTTTTCTTTCCACTCCTACAGAAGGTGGTACCTATTATATATTCATCTGGATTCACAAAGCATTTTAGAAGAAAAATGACAACTATAAAACGTAATTATTATGGAAATAGTATAGGAATTAGATATATTTTCATATAGTGTAGTGAAGTATAAAGTTTCTGAGCGTGAGCGTACAGAGTTCCGCCACCACATCTGTTTTTAGAAAATGTACACTTCAAAAGAAATACCACTTCCTTTAGGAAATTATGCACTCTCCTTTCAGATGAAGAAAAAGCTACAAATACATTTTAACGAGACACATAGTGTCCCCTTTTCACGAGCTGTGGTTGTAAATTCTTACTGAGCCATGGTCCCGCGTCTTCATCTCCTCCCACTGTGTGCACCTGCAGCATCAGAAAACGTAATTCTCTCTGGACACGTAATTGAGTGCTGTCTTCACTATCTACGACATCACACCAATCATCACATCATGATCCTTTGTGACATACAACCTGGAATCTTTGATTAATCAAAATAGTTTTCATAAAGCAAACTGTTTATAACTTAAAACAGTGGGATATATTGAATTGAGACTACAACAATGATTTGATAAATATCGCATATTTAGCAAACTCTTAGAATATTTTGAGATGAAGTTCTACTTGAAGATGGAGCAATATTAAGTCCAACTAGAGACTGCAATGGTGCATATGTGTTTCATTGAAGCTTGTGCATAACATTACCTATGCATCAAAAAATGCAAAGAAAATAAACTTTGGTTGTAACAGTTATAGCTACTCTAACTCAATGAATTTGTGACAAACATTCTGAATTTTTAAAAATGCTTCGTATTTGTACCAGTACCAAAATAATCTAAAGTCAGAACGCTTTTTTCTGGATATAATTATATTATTATAATTTTCTACCTTGACAGGTGACAATTTTAGAAAACTCTAAATACAACTTCTAGTGTATGCACTAAAATAAAATGTAACAGATAGACAACTCACCATAGTATAAGTAACACATTCAAATTTAGTAATTTATTTTCCAGGTGGAAACCAGGCTTCTTGGAAGACTTCAAACTCTGCCAAATGGTCTGATTTTACCATAGAGGTAGGCACTAAAGAACTAAATTTACTTCTGTATAATCTTTGTTAACTACATTTTACATGCAAATGTCTATACAACCATGTTAATGAAGTTATAGAGACAGAAAGAAAGTTGGCATTCCCATTGTTCTGTTTTATTCAAAAGCAACTTTTCAACGGACTAGCTGCATCATTTTAAACCACTTTTTATTTAGTCACAAGAAAAAAAGAAGCCTAACAATGCATTCAAATTCAATCACAAGTCAAGAAAAATGATACCTTACTTTTGAATAAAATTTAGGTGTGACAGTTCTTCTCCCATACCTCATGAGCTTCAGAACATAGGAGACTTCTATTGGAATCAGACAAAAAAGTTCTGTTGATAATAAGTATTTAGAAAAGTACATTCTTCAGACACAGAGTTGGTTATTCAGAGGAAGGAATTTTTGTCCTCCCAAGAAGGGACTCAAATTTTTCTGTATTTCTAATGAGACTGGATGCTTAATTGACAGTTATCCAAAATCTTTTTTCCCCAAGAAATATAAATATATGTATTTAAATTCAATATGGATGAATTTTCTATCAAAAAGATGGTATTCAAGCTTCAAAACCTATATTGGCAATAAGAGTGTACGGTATCCTTTCAACTAGAATGTTCATAATCCAAAACTCATCTTGGATTATAAGTGTCCCTAGGGTTTAAGAAAAAGAACGTTTTTAATCTAAAGTCACACTTGATATGTAATAAAATTGAAAGTAATAACACCAGAAGTGTAGGTGATAAATGGAGAAAAAGGCAGAAAAAAATGGTGGCAACTCTGCCTTTCTCGTAATGTTACAGCCACAATTAATACAATTGTATCCCCAAACAAACAGAAAAATAAAGCAAAATAAGCCTTATTCACCCTTACACATTGAAGAGAATCAGGATCCTGACCCAAATTTCAAACTCTGTAAAACCCCCAACACCAATGTCTCGGAAACCTGCCACATCCCATAAATAGGCAGGTCTTCAACCTTGGAAATAGGACTATTAAGAATTCACAGATTATCTGAAACATTTGCTAATCACCCCACCCCTGTGCTAGAGGGAGAGGAAGACTCAAAGCATTAGGGAGAGCCTGCTGAGAACACGCCAGCCCGGCCCTTTTAGGGGTTTAGGTTGTCAACCTAATCCCAGCCACAACTATTGTATGACTGTATCAGGGAAATGGTGTACTTGTGTGTGAGGTGGGGGTGTGGGGGACCAGCATGTTAAGAAATTTAACAAAGTCAGATGATTTTTTTTTCTTTAAACATTGGAGAGTGTTGTGTTTATACATGCTGGGCAACAGAAACCATAAATCTTGCTGGATTTCTGCAAACTGCTGCGTGCAGCATGCAAGCAGCATTCCTGAAAATGGGAGGAAGAGACAGACAGAAATCCAGACAGAGACAGGCAGCACCCCCAGGATGTGAAGCTGTTCCCACTGCAAGCTGGAGTGCAAGGAGAGGGTGACATCCGGAACAAAATGTCCTTCGCGGGGATGCCAAAGCTCTCCCTTCGTGGTCTCTGTGTGTAGAAAGGATGCTCAGTGGCAAGGTCTTCATGTCCCTCTTTTCTGGAATCAAAAGACAAGAAGGGCTTTTTAGTTATTCCGAAACTTCTTCCTGTAGAGTCCATTGTTGTGTTCCAGGAAACAAAACTCAGCAAGACAACAAAGACTTGATCTGCTGGAGGGAAGGCAATAAAGAGCAAGTCCTCTCCAGAGGGTAATTAGCCCTTAGTCATTCATCCTGGAAGTCCCAGCTACAGTTCAGGTTAATGTTCAGGTAGCTTCTTTCTATTTCCTTAAGACAATTTTTTAAAACATTTTTCCCCCCAGAACGTTATACTATTAATTGCCAATTTGCATATGTGTGCAGCTGCTGTTTTGGCTCTGAACTCAATTCGATAAGCTTGCTGGAGGTATCGCAGAGCACTTGGCAGCTTTCCTATTTGAAAAGAAAGCCGCTCCCCACAACAGAACAGCTGATCGTCTATCAGCGATAGACCCTGATGGCGTGAATTACAATTACACTACTTTTCACACTAAATCTGGGTGATAGCTACTTGGAAAGAAGTTTCATCATTTTTTACCACAAACTGGAAAAAGAATTACATGGTCATGCTGTGCTTTTAAAGGCAGTTTGGTTCACTTTTGTCTACTTAACACCTAATTCCAAGAAGTCCATAGGCATCCAGAGATCTGAATGGCGCATAATGAATTCACTGTTTAGGTGGAAGATTTAAAAAATCTACCTCAAATTACATTTATTTACAAGGCGGCCAGGAAGTGTTAAAGTTGTTAGACGCTTCATTTATTAAATAATTTGTGGGTATTTTCAGTTGTCATATCTAGAGTCATGGGGTTTGCTTTTTTTTTCTTCTTTCTTTCCTTTTTAATTAGCAATCCAAAACAATGCAACTGCGATTTCACAATTCGTCACATCATCTTGGGCTCTTCGGTTCAGCTGTGAATGTGAGGTAGTTCGGGTTGTTACGTTGGTGTGTTGACAAATGACGTGGGTCGCATGGTGCCGTGAGGACCCAGCAGCCCAGGCAGGTCCTACCTTCGTGCATTGCTCAGGAGAGCGAGGGGCCTTGCAAGGATGCATTTGGGGAGCTGAGCACCACCCAGGAGGACACAGCGACTGGGGCAGGGGACACTCGTAATGACTGGATTTGTTATCACCACTTAATTCACTTCCTGATTACTGTGCAGGTCCTGCTTGGGGAACTCAGCACCTCTTCACCCAAGTGCTTCTTGTCAGAGCCCTCACCCCTCTCTCACTTTCTGGGACGTCAGAAAGGACCGTCTTTCCTCCTTTTGCAAGAACTCTCTGCCCCCGCCCCCTCCCCAATCATCAGACAATGGAAGAGGCCCCTAGACAGCCCCCTTGTTCCTCTCAGTCTTCCCTCCCATCTTGACATTTAGACGCATTTGTAAACAGAAAGACAAACAAACGAACCAGAGTTAAACCCACCTCGAGCAGCAGAAGTGGGACAGCTCACCCCTCCTCCTGACGTAGAGAACCTAAGAGGAAGATGGACTTTGTTTTCCTTTTTTAGTCGCTGGCTTTCTTAGCTTTCTCACTCCCACAGACCATCCATCCGAGGACTACCCATTGATTGATCGCCCGTAGAGCTGCATTTGGTGTAAAGGGGAAAAAAAAAATCACAGCTTTATTGGCTCCCAGGAGACAAAACAAACAGAACAAGATATTCATATTAATGCAAACAATGCAACAAATGAGGGGAAGAATCGCCC
>NW_005354385.1:13611459-13616800 GCF_000412655.1 Myotis brandtii | reverse complement strand
GCGGCGCGGGAGGAGGCCTCGAGGCCAGGCCGCAGGCCTGAACCGTCCGCAGGGCAGGGCTGGAGGGCCCGAAAGCCCTCCTGGTTTCTCCCTCCCCTCCCCTGTGCCGGGACCCAGCGCCCAGCCTCAGTTTCCCTGCACACCTGGGGCAGAGGTGCAGCCTGGGAGGGAAGCAGGGAGCTCTTTGGAGGGAGGAAGGGATGCGACACGCATTCTCGGTTTGAAAAGCTCACCTTACCTTGGAGATGCTATAAACACACATTTAAATGCAACACAAAACAATGCATAATCCAAAGCGAGGGGAGTAGTTGGTGCAGCAAATGCTGAGAGATATGTAAGAGGCCCCGAGGCTGCCTGTGGAATGAGGAAGGAAGAAAGAAAATTCCAGGCACAAAAAAGGATATCTGCTCTACACCTACTCACACTCCCCACCTCTCCCCAAACCCACGAAAAGAAAAAGAAAAAGAAGGAAAAGCTGTTAAGACTTGATTTCACATCTTTACAGTCAATGATGTGTTAAAAAATAGGGTCACCAAATATTTCGTAGGGCAGACTTATAGTAAAAGTTATTTGTTGTTTATTTTTAAGTCAAATTTATCTGGTCATCCTGTATTTTTATTTGCTAAGTCTGTGTAGCTTAACTTAAAAAGTACTTTATTGAAGAAGCTATGCAAGAAGACAGGCTTATGCAGTGATGCATATCAATGAGGATAGCTGGGGCATTTTTATTGGGACTTGGCCTTGGAAAGGAAAGGAGTCATCCCCACCGCATACTTTTCCAAGCACCTTGTAGGGTGGAGGAGAAAAAGAAATGACTGAAATGCTTGGAAATGTCCTTATATTTGGGGGGAAGTGGTGTCGTCGTTGACTGGAAAATGGGCCAGCATTCCTCCCTGGGTTGGCTCCTTTCCAGGCCAGTGGAGGGACCATCGCAGGCCTGGAAGCAGAGTGGAAGTTACTATGGTACTCCCACGTCAGGAGTATACATTTTTTTTCTAAACTCTTACTATAGGGTCACATTGCTCATTGGCATTTATTTTGAAAACAAAACAAGAAAAAGTTGGGCCTTGAAAACTTTAAAGGCAGAAGGGGAGAGCAAAATCTGCTCTGAAATTCATCAAGTGCTCTAATCTACAAATAGATCTATCCAGGCCTTGTAGATGCTGAAAGAAAAGACTTTCACAATGCCAACGGTAAAACCTCAGAAAAAAACACAAACAAAACAGTGGGCCTTTACATATTGGAGTGTCGCAGGGTGTGTGTGTGTGTGTGTGTGTGTGTGTGTGTGTGTGTAAGCTGCTTAATAGAGGAAGCCTGCTGCTTGCTTTTCTTCCTCAGTCCGGGTTAGAGAAGCTTTATCGAGGAAGCTTTATCACCCTTACTGATCCTTTGGATTCCCAGTGAGCTTGCCTTCCTTCTAAGCCAACTGCTTGTCATTGCATAATGCCCTTTTCTCACTGGCGATTAGTGCTATTTAACAACTTTAAAAAGGAGAAATTATTTATCTAATGAGAGCTGTTTCCAGAGTGGATTTATCAACAGTTGAAAAGATAATATAGCATGGAGACCTCCTCATGAGCCTCAAGGCTATCTCTAGACAAGTGCAGGCCAACTCTTAACCCAAATGAAATATCTGGTGTAGAAAATGTTTTAGTTCTGGTTTATTAGTTTGGAAAATACATCCTGGCTTACTTTTGACCTCCTCTCCTATCTTAGTTTGGATCTCAGACATCAAAAATATATTCCGAAACTTGCTGTTCCCTCACTGGGGCAGGCATGAGAAATGCTCTACACTCAGTGTGCTAAAGTGCTTCTTACTCCCAGCGGAAATATTCTGGGCCTGTGTTCCGGTGATAAATTGATAATTCCTAAAAGGACACCCCACCCACTGGTCAGGTAGAGTCAGGCTCCCTACTGTCTCATTGGTTTCACATAATGGTTAGTCTCTTTCTTTGTATAGAAAAGACTTCTGACATAATGATTTAAGCTTCCTATGAAGCCAAGCACAAAGCCAATGAAAAAAGTGTATCTTTTTTTGAGGTGAGGGATTATTATGGAAAAAAATAGTGGATTGAAAGGCTGAAGAGCTTGAGGTGGGTTCTACTTATTTGAGTGGATGTGCAGGACTCATTCATTCCCTTTAGACAGTTTTTATTTTGTTTTGTACACACACAAAAATGTTGTATTATTCAGTCTTTAAGATTTTGTTATTTCTAAGGCAGTTATTCCTTGAATTAATTTATAAGCAATAACTCATATTCTCTACACTGCTTCCAAAGGAGATAAGCAAGATATTTTAAAAAATTATTCTTGATATAGCTCTGAACAGCAAAGGAAGCATGGGCACACTCCAGTTGTCCAGGAATTTCAGATTCCAAGGGGATATTCAAATGAGGGAGACCAGTTCAACATAAAAGGTTGAACAACCAGGTGCAAATACTCTGGAAAAGTGACCTAAAGACAAACAACTCTGTACAGACAGGACAAAGGCCCAACTCTTCACCCCAATGAAATATTTGGGGTAGAAAATGTTTTAGTTCCAGTTTAATAGTTTGGAAAATACATAGGCTCGCTTCCAGTTCATACTGGCTTACTTTTTTTTTTCCCTTCCCTATATAACCTTTGGTTTAGAATTTGGACTATTAAAAAGTGAACATTGTGTTTGGGCATTATGGTACGGCTTGACTCCATGCTTTAGAGGTACATATTTGAGCACTTATACTTCAGTCCTATTTGGAGATTGAGACCTCAGAAAGAAGAGGACTGAAATAGAGCAAAAGCTAAAGTCATTTAGTAAATATACCACTTTTGAATATTCTAGTGTTTTTTTGTATGTTAAGTCTACAAATTCATCCATGAGGATCTCTGAGGCTGGAGGAGGTTACTAATCTAGTTGGAACTGCTTCTAGAACTGCCCTAAGAAAATCGCTTCCTGATGTCCTATCCGTGTTATAAGGTGATGTGTCTTTTAATTTGAGGTCCTCCTTGAACTGTAAGCTCCAAAAAGCTTTTGCTAAACAGACTTCATTCACATTCTGAATCTGGTTTTTGTCTCACACATATTAAATTTTACAAAACAGAAAGAAACAATAGAGCTTATTAGGAAAAACTTGTTTTGAATAGCAAATTAAGCTTAATGGAAATAGGCACATGTTTTATCACGGTTCTCCCCCCCCCCCTTTTTTTTTTTTTTACCAATTGAACATTTACATCTTTTTTAATGTGCTGTGATTTCCCCCTTAAGTCTTAAGCTGGCACCACACACGTTCAAGAAATAAGACCTATATCACTTGTATCTACTGAGAGAAATCATTGTAATATTGTGGATTTCAAATGCATAGCTTTCCGAAAAAAGATTCAAGCAATCAGCCCTAAACTGTATTAATCAAATCATTGTGGCAGTCTAAGAATCCAAAGAACCACCTAATTTCTAAGAGAGTGTAAATCAACTGTCAGTTCTGACTGGTTTCAGATTATGCCTTGTTCTTGGAGACTGGAAACCTGTACAATCAGGGGTCCACCTGACTAGACGGTTTGCTGTTGAGAGATATGCCCCAGGTGGAGGCATCTTCAAAGCCAATATATTTTCTTTATAACTGGTGTCAAATTGATGTATATATTAAAAAATCTTGGAAAATGATCTCAAAAAGGAAGTAACAGCCCAATGAGCCATATGTTCAGGGAACCTAACAGGTTTCCACTGGGACCAAATTTCACTTCACCTTTTTGTCCTTATGTGCAAATAAAAACTTATCTGTAAATGCACCATTAAAACAATCCTGCAAATTTGTGAAGTCTAAAGACTGAGAAGACTAAACTCATAACAACCAAATTGTTGGAAGGTAACAAATTTTATTAACTATTAGAAATACGTCACGTAACATGGAATTGAATTACATTTATTTGAACTCTATAGGTTCACTGCTTCAGAGAGATACTTTTATAGAATTGGTTAACGAAAGAAAGGCTGATTAGAATAGCTAATAAATTGCTTAATTTTGATGCGGATGGTGCATCCGAATCTCCAAGTTTACGTTTAATAAATATGGAAAGGTAATTTTTCCCTCTGTTACATAGGTTGCTATATTAACAGATTTCAGATGCCAGGGAGTTTTTCAAATGCCAGACCCTACTCCAGCACTGAGAAGTCTGTGAGGCACTAAGGACAGAGAGGCCTGCTGAGTGGTTTTCCAGAGTAGAAACCAAAAAGAATTAACATTTATTTACACACAATGTGTAATTGAAGTCTTTTAAGAATTCTCAATTTAAAAGCTGTTAAACATTCTGTATTATTTTAGTTGATCCTAATAATTTTACATTCAGCTATTGTATTGGTGTGCTGAGGCATATTCTAAAAGGAAAAATGCTTGCTGTGTGCTTGAATAGTATTCATATAACTAGGTCAATCATGGTGATATAAAATACTCAAATCTTTTCAAGTGATTTTTACTTTTTTGTGTTGTACTTTTATTGTGAAACATTGCAAACTGAAGGGTAGGGAGAATAGTATCAATATGCATGACAGTTTTATCAAATCTTCACATTTTAAATTGATTTAGAGGAACAATTGTGTGTGTGAAGTTGTGCAATGGTAAAGGTCTACAGGAAAAGAATTGCACAGCATGGATTATTTTTCAGCTGCTTTCCTTTCCATCTATGGCTTGGGGGAAGGAAGTTTATGTTAATGTAGACACCTGGTTAGCTAAATAACAGGGAACCCATTAAGGAATCGCATTCTCATTCAGTCTAACTCCGACCAGTTCTCTGTAGCTGGGTTTCCTTTAACCTACTTAAACCATCAGAATGTTAATGGTTCAATGTGTTTAAACCTTTAAGGGTAGTTTATGTTAGGTCTGTAATAGTAAAAAATGTAAGAATAAAAGTGTATTTTAAGCAAAAGCTGTAAACTCAACAATCAGTTTTTAAACTCAAACAGTAGGAGGAAATTATATCCAAAACCAGCTCCAGGGCCTCAGGTTCTGCTGGATTCTCGGTCCAGGGGCAGCCACAGCCCTGATGTTTTGACCAACTTCTCTCAGGCCGGAGCTCAGAGCCAGCAATCCTGACCCCCTCAGGCCTCCAAGACTCTGAGGTAGAGGGTGGGTGGCCGGTTTCCTAAGGGCTTTAGCTCACCCAGGGCAGTTTAATGGTGCTTCTCCGAGGGGTCTAGAAGCTCCTAAGTCTAGTCTTGGGTCAGGAGGCTAAGCCTTGGAAGCACAGGCCTATTTGTCTTCCTTCTGGGCGTAACTAAGTCGTGTGGTAGTTTAGCTCTGACCTGCGCTGGGGAAGGGGGGAGGGGAGAAAGGTTTTGGGGTCTGCGGGAGATCAAGGAATAAGGGCG
>NW_005354385.1:13611173-13611408 GCF_000412655.1 Myotis brandtii | reverse complement strand
ATGGCAACCGCTCTGGGGCCCGACCCGGGGTCTGCCGTCCGTCCAGGGGCCTCCTTTGTTGTTCTGGCCCCTACTCCATCCCCCCGCCCGCCCCTGGCGCTTCCTGAATTCGCTTAGGTTCCCGTTCGCCGCTCCACGCGTGCAATCCACCAGCAGAAAGCGAGTGCGCGCGACCACGCAGGTTCGCGTCCTCTTCTCCAAGACCTGGCACCGCGATCCGGGGCCCTGGGTCCGG
>NW_005354385.1:13610223-13610970 GCF_000412655.1 Myotis brandtii | reverse complement strand
GAGGGAGGCCGCAGGAGGGAGGGAGCGCGGCAGGCAGGCGGAGGGAGGGCTGATTAGCATGCAGCAGCGCTCGCGCGCCCGGCTCCATTGTTTTAACACCTCCCCTCTCCTCCGCGCCAATCTGTCACCGTTCAGCAGGCGAACGCTGCTGCCTCAAATGCTGCTCTTCTCAAATGAGACGGATAATTAGTTGCCCCGCACGAATGCCGCACTCTTCTCACCCCTGATTGCTATCACCTTCTTGCTCCTGGCAGTTTTGACACCTCGTAATCAGCCTGCTGCTTTTCTCTTTTCTTCCCGACTTCTGCTTCCCTCCCCCCGTTCCTCCTTAGTGTGTTTATTTATTAATTATTATTATTACTATTATTTTAAATGCAATCTGGTTCCTATTTGGACGAGGCCCCCGCCGAGTCACCCTCCCGCGTAGACGTGTGCGCCTCTATATGTCGATATAAGATAGGATGTGCGTGCGTGAGTCGGGGGCGGGCTTGCGGTTTTGCTGGAAACACTGCTTCCACGCGGAGAGAATTCTCTTCTCCTTAGGATATTTCTGGGAAGGGAGGAGTTGGGCGAGGGACGGGAGAGGAGAGTTGGGGAGACCTCCATGAATGCTTTGAAGATCTCTTAGAAACTAACCAACTGGGGAGTCTTGGAATCCGCTGTCAGAAGCGCGTCCTCCCCGCTCCCCTCTAACGAGCACTGACAGTCTAATTACTGCGGCTACAAGCAGCTGTCGCGGCAGCAGCG
>NW_005354385.1:13558458-13591601 GCF_000412655.1 Myotis brandtii | reverse complement strand
AGAGCCCCGCGGGCAGAAGGCGGGCCTAGGAGCCGGCGGACGCGCTCATCGTTCACATTTATAAAGTCTTTACCTTGAAGGTTAAAAGATGTGAAAGAAAAAGGAGGGGACGTGGGGAGTGGGAAGAACAGCTCCCGAGTTTCCACCCACCCCCTTTCTACCTCCCCGAGCTCTCCCTCCCCCCGTGTTGGTAAAATAACCACGCAACCCGGGCTGAGGGGGCGGGGTGAGCCAGGCGCGAGTGTAGGAAAGCAGATGTCCCCGCTGGCAGCAGCCTCAGCCTCCGGGGAGCGCGGCGCCGGGGGGCCCTCCCGGGGACATTCACCTCCCACTTCTCAGGCATCCCGCTCACAACTGCCTCGCCTCGGCGGGGGTGTTTTTTTCAGACTCAGCGTTTCGCGTGTGCAGCTTTTTTACCTGGGAGCTGTTCTTACCCGGCCACGCTTAGCAGATGTCAAGATGCAGCCCCTGCACGACTCAGTCATCAGAGACAGAGGGAGAGGCCGGAGGGTGCCCACTCCACCTTCAGCGGCCGCCAGCGCCGCCCCTGCCGCGCAGGAAGGAGCCTGTTCCCCAGGCTGCCTCCCGCGTGGCCCGAGAGGGCTTTTGTCCCTCAGAAGCCGGTAGCCCCAGGACCCAAAAGAAAACAAGGGCTCCCCGCTCTCCCTGCACACGTGGTGGATGTGGGAAAAGAGGGGAGCGGGGTCAGCGATACACTGTCACTGGAGTCACTTTCTGGGCTGTAATTTCTTTGGGTTGTCAGTAGTCTAGTAGATGTCAACTGTGTGAGAGGGGCTTTTCCTCTTCCAGAAAAGGAGAAAGAAAAAGCATCCCCTTTCGCGATAGGTACAGTGGTATATTCTGGCTGGTACTCACTGGAGTGTTTTTATTTTTAATTTTGTGTGTGTGTATGGGGTGGGAGAAGTGAGAGGGGAGGCTGGGTGGGTGGAGGTTGGGGGGGGGGGAGGGGAGAGACTGGGATAATTGTCTAGGCTTTTCCATTCAGACCCAGTGGCAATGAAAGAAAGATGTACATGCCGCAGACACCTTCACAGTGAATACCTAATCACCACTATGTCACCTGGGTGAGGAAGATGTCAGTGTGATGTGCTTGGCACCCTGAGAAGTTGAGGCACTGCTCTCATCCTTCCTCAAGTTAAGGCTCTTCACTGTGGCACAGGGGCCTGCTCCAATTCCCTCATCCTAAACCCTCCAGCTTTTCCAAACACATGTTCCAAAGAAGGCTTAAATTTCTGTTTTGAGAGTTGCAAATCAATGTTTACTTCATAAAATGTAAGTCATGCCTCAACCATTTTAAAAAATTGGGGGTGGGGGAGGGAGGGAAGAGAAACCTAAAAGAATTACAGGGAAGGAAATTTTAAACATTTCGCAGCCTTCTGAACTGGTATCTTCTCCATGTCTCCCAGTGGCCACCAACCAGGCTGCTAACAATGAGTAACAAATTTATCAACAAGAATGTGAATATTACTAATATAAATAAATATGGATATAGTTTCAGATTTGCTTCCATTAAATGCAAGTATGTTTCTTTAGTTAGTGTGAAAAATAATTAAAAAATTCAAAGTGAGCTACTAGTTGTAATAAAATATCACCTAACCTGGTATCACTCTTCTATCAAGTTACTGGAAATAAAACATGAATTTTATAAACTTCCCAAAAATGTGTTTTTTTTCCTTTACATTTTTTTTACTCAGGAACAAAGAACACATTGATGATCACAATATAAGTAACTCTTTAAATACTTAATTTCATCATGTAGCTACACAGAAAAATTAAAACCAAGTATATTATTTTAAAAAATCTGAAGTGTTTAAATTGTTTTACTAGTGATTTTATCACTGGGCAACAAATGTCTTAGGTTTTGTATTTAGATGCTCATGTTGTCTGCTATTCTCTATTATAGGTTTATTAAAAAAGCATATCACGTAGAGTATAAATAATTTAAAAATTTTAATGAAAACAAATGAAACATTTGACATCACCAAATTCAATAGATATAACTAGGATTCCAAGCAATAAGCTTAGACAGTTGAAACAAACATAAATTATGGTCATACAATTCTGTTAAGTCACATACATAATTTTGAATTATGGTAATAAACACTGTAAACATGAACACAATCAACTGCAATTTGATCTTTTAAAAGATAATAAAGGAGGGTTACAATGTAAGTTTAGAAAAATTCAAATATCTGTGATTTTTCAATAAATGATCTTGAACTAACTTTGCAATCAAGTATCTACAGTATTACAAATCCCAAATCATCACATAGAACAGTGATATGTCTGTTTTCAAATGTGTCTTAAGTCTCCTCATTTAAAGTGTGAATTAAGATGCCGGAGGAAATCCCCCATGGAAGTAATGGATGGTGGGAGAACTTCGTGACAGAATTCACATACTCGAGGTATATGCAGTTCTGAGCCTGTGCGACTTAGTACCGATGACAAGTCACTGTCTTGATTAGGAAAGGGCTTCCAAACAGGCTGCAGGAAACAAAGAAAAACATTTCCTGTTATTTGTACTTAAAATCAATTTTCATTGAATTTCAAATTCAAATAGTTTGAATGGGTTATGTGCATATATATGAAATCCCTAATATGAAAGCAAATTACCTTTCCATAGAGTTAGCGTGAGACATGACTACATTCTCTTTTTCATAAGGGGTACAACTCAACTGTGATTACAAATCACTTAAATATACTTCCATGTACTTTGTCTTCACATATTTAAAAATTTTCCAACTTTAGCACCAGCATATTTTAATACCAGTACCAAAAAGGCAGAAGTTTTAGAACAACAGTCAATAATTGAGACCTTAAAAATTAAATTCTACCTTTTCTATTTTACAATAGAAACCTTAAATTATAGGGCCTTTATTAATACATAGTCCACTAGACATAATATGTATATATACATGCATTGTGATGAAGAGAAATTCAAATTTCACTACTTATAAACAAATACATAATGAATAAATCATATGCAAATGTTTTTTTGATTTTTGAAAAGTTTTTTTTCTTTGAAACTACTAGACAAATTCCATTGATTATTTGTGTTTTTTTAAAATCACAAACATTTAGCCCTAACTGGTTTGGCTCAGTGGATAGAGCATCGGCCTGCGGACTGAAGGGTCCCAGGTTCGATTCCAGTCAAGGGCACATGCCTGGGTTGTGGGGGTCGATCCCCGATGGGGGGCGTGGAGGCAGCCAATCAATGATTCTCTCTCATCATTGGTCTCTCTCTCTCTCTCTTTCTCTCTCTCTCTCCCTCCCTCCCTCCCTCCCCCTTTCCCTTCCTCTCTGAAATAAAAAATATATATATTAAAAGAAAACATACCACAAACATTTAAATTAATCATTCAACAAAATCTAACACCTGATGTATTCTTTCTTATTTTGCTCCTGTTACATAGTGCATAGTCTGGCCTTCTTTATTCCTTTTATTGGCTGAATGAAGTAAAATCTGTTAATAGTTACCTAATTATAGAATTATAGAAAATTGTAATTCAACAAAACTATAAGCAGCACATAAATACCCTTAAATAACTGAATTTATTCGTAAAAAAAAAATAATACGAGAAGGGCAAGGAAAAGCCTTTTAGCTCCATAGGAGGTGTGCAATAAATACTTGTTGATTGGACTATCTTATTTTCCTAAAGTGTTGCAAGCCAAATTATTTTTTAAACTTGCTTTCTTACCTTGCATAGATGAATTACCTTGACATAGCTAAATTCTGATAGTTTGAGGAAAATCACCTCAAAAAGTCTATTTAAAGAGACACCTTTGTGTTCCTATTACTAATATGTTTTTAAAGTAATAGCCTAGTTCAACATCTAATACAGTGTTAGTTTTCATTCCCTCAATCAATCTCTTTCATTCTAGTTAGCCAATCATTTACAAAAACAGTATATGTATCACTAGTTGAAACATTTAGATATTAGTATGGAGGGCTAATAATAACACTGACTCAATTCCTTTTGTGAGAAGTGGTAATTTTATTACATAAAACAGTAATATCTGAAACATACATTTTGAAATAATTTTTGAAAAAACCTTTCTTCATGATAAAGAAGCAGTAATCATTTTGAGTATATAAGCAAATGTCTAGTTAGCTAGATTTAAATTTTACTGCTTGCAGTTTAAACAAAAAGTACAACTGATTACTACCTACCACCTTAATGGGAAATTGATTTAGATATAAATAAAAAAGGTATGCTAAAATAATTATTAAGATCTATACAATACTAAGAAACAGACTTAAAAGCAATTTAGCTTCTAAATTTGGTGAGTCAATCTTCTACTGCAATTTATCTTCAAAGTCCGTATTTATCTTTCTTTGTTAGGAGCTATTACTTAAGATTTGATCTCCTCATAGAATTTAGATGGGGTCCCAATGACTGACTCAGCAAAAGTAGGAAGAAAGTCACACAGAGCAAAAATAAGCAAGATATATTTTAGATTTTCTAATGATAGACGAACGTATAAAAAAAGTGTTCAGTAGTAATGACTGATAAAAAGTAAAAATCTGAAAGATGTAACCACAATTTTGCTCCTGTTATTTCAACTCAAATTTTATATTTATCATACTAGCTTTATTAATACAAATAAAATAGAAAAATATTTTAAAAAACCCATCTTAAGAAATAGGTTTTCAATCCTAAACTGTAACATGGCCTTCAAATCAAACTAATTTTGCCTTTCCTGCCAAAATATCAATTATCTAACCTTATGCCCCATGTCTTGTGACAGCTCAACACCAATTCTCCTGCATTTTTAAAGCTGAATACTTTTCCATCAAGTTGTAATCACATACCAGCTGTTTCCCTGCTCTATCATAGAAAGCAAATGCACAATGCAGGGTGCCATCTACTGAAACATGAATGCACAGGCTAACTAACTAGTAAAAGGACAAGCAAGAAATATAATGGAGAAAAAAGTAACAAGCATTAGAACTGATGCATTTCACAGCTCCACAGGAATTCTACTTGCAATAAATGAAATTGCTTAATTTGCTTCATTTAGTAGTAACTTATCACTAAGACTATGATGTGAAATAAGGTACAAAGTAGAATATAAGTGAGTTTGTAATTAAAGTTTATTGTCAGAGATGCCTAGTTTTCCTCACTACTAAAATATACCACAGCTTGGCTATTGCATCCTTTGTATGCTGATTTAAAAGTCTATAGCCTATCTGAGTACTTACAAAGCCAAAGGGTATTCCTCAAGTTGTTTAAGACAAAGAGAAATCAGACAAATGTCTGCAAGTTATATAGACATTTACACCAATCTGTATTTTCATGAGTGTCTGTTTATTTTAACAATTATATATTTTCATTTGCCTTCAGGCATTAAAAACTTTTTTTTAAAACTAAAAAAAATTATCCTGTGATAGTACCTGAATAAAAAGGATGTTAGGAGTGGATTGGGGGGCATTAAGAAGACTGCGAGTTTTAGGAACATTAAAGTATTTAATTAAAATCATATATATGCAGAGACTATTAAAAATATGTTAGGCTGCATGTTCAGTGCCAGATTAGAAACCAAAACTGAACTGTACAAATCTATGTACTGTATAAATGAGAATGTAATAGGATTATTAGTTGAAAGACAGATTAATTTTTTGATAAATGGGAATATACAATGCAATTATTTACTTATGCTACATCACAGATTCTTGTAAAGATGAGTATGATCTACACAAAGTGTTAAATAGAGAAATGCCACTTGTTTCACAGTATGAAATTTAAAGAAGAATCCTATTATAACACTGATGCTGAGTGAAAGAGCTCTGTAAAGGGACGAAGAAAGTGACACGTGCTAGATATGGATAAGGCTTATGTATATTTTAAAACGTGTCATAAGTTTTAATTAAGGTACTTTATAACAGAGCTTTCCCATATTCATCCTTTATAATTTCATGTCATTTATTATAGAGCTTGGATCTTTTATTGGGAGCTTAAATTGGCTAGTCATTAGTTTAAAAGGATGTCCAATAATCTGAAAGAGATGTATATCTGTGCCTGTTTGGCAAAATGTGTGTCCACACATAATATACTTGTTAATGCAAAACAGTTACCTGCTGTGGTCCTCGGATAGCTTTTCCTGGGGAATCAAGTGAAGGAAAAGGTGTATGAGACAGGTCCTCAAGTGGTAATGTATTTACATACAATGCATTATGGTCTCCAGGTGGCAAACACGGAGCTCTATCCAGAGTGGTCCTGATACAAGTGTTTACAAGATTTGAGGATTCTGTATTGTCAGTTGTTTTAAGGTTTTGTATAGCTGAAGCTATGGGGTCAATTCTCTGAATTTCAAATAAAGTTTCTTCTGTTTTAACAAAGTTTCCCAGGTCGTCTCTGATATCTATATTGAATTTATCTTGGCACACAGCCTCAGATGCAGCAGGACCAAGGACGTTGGGTCTTTCTGAAGTGCTATGCAAGAAAGTAGAGTCACTGTCCATCGGTGGAAACTTGACATTGAATTTAGAAAGTGATTCAAAAGAGGTGTCCTCTTCATCTTGGCCCAGTCCTCTTGGTGTGACAGATGTGATGCAGGATGCACTTCTATTTATATCATCGTTAGCCTGAGGCTCAAACAGCGCTTCTTGTTTATCTGCTTTATCCGTACATTGTATAGGCACCGAGCACTGTGTTTCTGCAGAGAAAAGAACACACAAGGAAAACAGTCATATACCAATCATTCTTAACAATCTGAATTCAATTAGCCTTGGACAGATGAGCATTATTTTTTTCTATTGGTTTTTATAGGAACTGAAGACAACTGTGATTTTTTACATTTGCTACTGTCTTACACAGAAATATTAGCATTCTCTGGTGGGTGAACTGGAACATGCTTATTAGCTGCAGTTTAACTGCTTTGTATTTTCCCCCCCAGGTCTTTTGCTGTAAGCTTTGCATCTTGTTTACAGTTCTACTCTTCTACACTTAAAAACCCTCAAAACCGTTTTCTTGTAATGTATACATTTAAAATTTTGTCAGGAAGAGAAGCTGCAACTGCGAGCTTGCTTATTAGACAAATACCTTGTTAAAAGGGAAAATCCTTATGAGATTACACACACACACACGTACACACACACACACACATATTTACTACAGATTAAAAACCTATATGAATTAGCATATAGCAAAAATATCAAAGGTCATTCATTTCCCCTAATATCACTGTGTGACAGTATATCACCGATCTATGTAGCCACTGCCTACTCTCAATAATCTATGTGAGAGAGTGGTGGAGGAGGAGGCGGGGGTTGGGGAGAAAGAAGAGAGTAGAGGTAAAAGAAGGATGAAGTTTTGGAATGCATGTTTAGCAAATTATATATGAATATATAAAAGCTCATCTTATAGATTAAAAAAAAAGGCCTCTGTAGATAACAGGTAGATATCAGGTAGATAGATACCAGGGCCTCTGTAGCTCATTTATCTAGAAGTCACTTATCCAACAAATTCAGCTCTCTAGGACATAGGCAAAGCTAAAAAAGTAAGTAAATGGAGCTTCTCAGGAGTCAGAATTAGAGCCTCAAGCTCCACAGATATATGAGTTTTGCTCTTATTCTCATTTTAGATTTATTCTAACAAGCTTGATGATGTGTCCCTAGCTCATAGCTGGTTAGAAGCAGCATATTAAAAGGTATGCATATAGTTGTTGAAGGCAGATATACTTGTCAACAAGAGCTGAAGGCAGGAGAGGAGACAAGAAAAAAAAAGCAGATATAAGAACTCAGAAAACACTAGTCTTGTTTAGGGCCAGGAGGGGCTACATTTCTCAAGGAACAAACAAACAAACAAACAAATAAACAACCCCAAACAAAAAAACAATGATCAAAGCACTTTCCATGTTGATGACCCTGAGACATTAGAAAAGGCTGTTATGCTCTACAATGTTACTTCAAGAAGGCAGTGAGGTTGGAAGTTGATAATGTATTTTCATTAAATGGGCAAACAATAAAAATTAAAAACGATTATCACTTTAACAATGTAAATATCAATGAAGCTGTACATTCAGGAATGGAAAATTGACCAATTTTTGATGCCGATTTAAGCAGACAGTTGTACAAAGCACCTTGCACAGTATCTGTTCAGGTTAGTAGATACTTAAGAAAAGTCAGTTCCTTCCCTTCCTCTAGGGTCTTTGCAGTCTCATACCAAGTTGCATTCCAATAATCCAACTGTTTGGTCCCTCTGTTATATACCTTCTATATTTTTTAGTACAAACCACCTTCTCTTGTTAGATTATTATAATAGCCTTTGAACTGCTTCCTTGCCTCTAAATTTATCTCATATTTAATCCATTCTCTACATCCCCCCACTCCCTACTGCCTTAATTTTTCTAAAGTGCAAATCTGGTCCTGTTACCTTCCTAATAAAACCTTTTCATGGCTCTCCATGGCCCTCAGCCCCTAGTCACCTCTCCATTCTCTCATATTCACTATACCTGTCTCACATCTTACTCTGGCTATAATGAACTTTAGTAGAGTGCTCCAAAATAGATATGCTCTCTTTTTTTGTGGTTTTTGCATATGCTGTGCAGACTACCTGGTGTCCCATCCCACTACTCTTTGTCTAACTCTTACTTGCTCTTTATTCCTTGGCTTAAATATTAATTTATCTGGATGATTCTTCTGACTTCCCAAGACTGGTTTATGCATGACTTGGGTGCTCTGCAGACTAAACACTCTGCATTGTACCTGTAAGTATAGCTTTATTAAAGGTATGCTTAAAGTGGTTTCTTAAGGTTCTAAACTATGTTTTGTTTTCCACTTATTCCCAGTACCTTGCCCAGTGCCCGGTACATAGTATGCCCTCAATAAATGCAGTCTGAATGAATCTGTATTCTCTTCCCCTCAGAGCTAGGTATAAGAATCTACATTTGCTAGATAATCTGGCCTAGGAGTGGTACAGTAATTGAGATCAACCTTAATTGTTTAGCAAGATTTCTTTGTCTGCTGAGGTTCTTAAAGTCCATTAACTCTCAAGTAGTCATTTTCCTAGTAGTAGATTTAAGAGTGGCAAGAAATTCTAGGAAACAGCACTTCCTTTGTAGATTATACTTGCTAATTGCAAATAACAAATAAGGAAAACCAACAGTTGAGGCACCCAAATTCTGTATCACCTGAGAAGGAAGAAACACTTATCAAAATGACTGTTACAAGAAGAGTCTGCTGCTGCTGATAATGCCAACATTAATAGTGCTTCTATGTGCTATGCACTATTATAATCATTGTATATACACAATTTCATTTAATTTTCAAAATAATCACGTGATAGATACTTTATTATCTCCACTTTACCAATGAGGAAAGGAGGCATGCATGGAGAGGTAATTCCAAGGCACTTGGCTAATGGATGAGTGGTAGATCTGGCACTGGGACCCAGGCAATCTAATTCTAGAGCCTGTGCTCTGGACCATTATGCTAAGTTGAACATGCCAGTTTCTATACACAGAGGAGTCCACAAAATGACAGAAATGTGCTATGAATTTCTTTTCCTATCCTCCCTGTGAACAAAACATGAAAAACCCAAACAGCTGTATTAAAGCAGGTATTTCTTTCAGCATAACTACCTGGCATAGATCAGTCACATTAAAAAAAAAAAATCTTCTGACCCTAGCTGGTTTGGCTCAGTGGATAGAGTGTCGGACTGCGGACTGAAGGGTCCCAGGTACGATTCGGTCAAAGGCACGTGACTGGGTTGCGGGCTCAATCCCGGCTGGTGTGCAGGAGGCAGCCAATCAATGATTCTCTCTCATCATTGATGGTTCTCTCTCTCTCTCCCTCTCCCTTCCTCTCTGAAATCAATAAAAATATATTTTAAAAAATCTTCTGAATTAATCTGCTCAAGCAATGAAAGTTACTTTCTACCAAAAAAAATTTTTTTTTAGCCCAGCCGGCATGGTTCAGTGGTTGAGTGTTGACCTATGAACTAGGAGGTCATGGTTCGATTCCCGGTCAGGGCACATGCCCAGGTTGCAGGCTCGATCCCCAGTGTGGGCATGCAGGAGGCAGCTGATCAATGATTCTCTCTCATCATTGATGTTCCTATCTCTTTCTCCTTCTCTTTTTCTCTCTGAAATCAATCAAAAAAATTTAAATGTATGATTTTTAAGGCTTCTAGAAATCCAAGTTTAGAAAACTTAACATTCAAATGAGGTACACGAAAGCACTAACAGTGTACTGAGAAACATGATAAGGTGAGCAAATTACTTTTCTATTTTGTTTACTTCAAGAAAACTTATTTTTTGCAGGGGAAAAAATATAAAATGAGAAATATTTTTAGATTTAAAAAATTTTAAAGTATAGGCTATCCACTGAGACTACTTTACAGTTTAACTTGTATATCACCAAAATAAAAAAATATGATGGTTGTGACCCTCTAATCCAATTATTCTTTTGCCCCAATTTCCACTGAAATAGAACCCTCCCTTCCACCAAATAGTGCTTTTTTTGAAGCTACATTTGCTTAAATATACATTTTTATCTTTATTCCTTCTCAAGGCTATTGCCATATGTGGATGAAATGGAAAACGAAAGTAATAAAAAGGAAACATACAAGTCTACTAACAGCAATTTTCACGAATTATATGTTTATTTAAAAGTAAAAATCAAATGTTAACAAAAGAAACATAGGGACAATAACATTAAATGTACTTTTTTCAGATGTATTATGCAAATCACATTTGAAATAGTTCCTTTATACTTTTTCAAAGTAGTGTTTTATCCTTGAAAAACATGCCTAGACATCTTTTTCCAAAGCATTTCTTTTTTTTTTCTTTCCCCTTTTGATCTACTACTGTCAACAGCCTAATATTTGATATTTTGGTTTCTGTTTGGACCCAGCAAAACTTCAGTTGGAATCTGTGGCACAACAGATTTAAAACATCTCAAGAATAATGTTGTATTTACTTTTTGTGATAGTTAATATAAAGCGTAAGAATAATGTTAGGAAGCAGCTTTAATGGGGAAGAAATTGAAGTTAAACACTCAGTGTTCTAGTTGACAGATACATACTAGATTTAGACCTGTGCAATTTAGAAATGGTCAAAGTATTAAGTCATGGATAATGTGGTAAGGCCAACGAATATTTCACCATTTCGATGTTTTGATAAGATGTTAATGTTCAAAAAAGCATGTTTATGAATTCCAGGTACTACTTCTCTATAGCTAGTATATTTTAAGTAAAAATAATTCTTTCACTTCCTAAGTACCTAGTGTTTTTAGTTGACACAGATCAATCAATCTCTAACAAACATGACAAGAATTAAGATGGAAAAATTACTTTGGAGAGGTAAGAGGAAGAGAGGAGAAGCAATACATTATGTCTATCTACAAAGATTGTTTTGTTTTTCCAACACAACATGGTGTTCTTTTTCTGAAAATAAAATGGCAGTAGTAAGCAAAAAGTGAATTCACACTACAGAATAACTTTTAAATAGCCTAGATATAAGAGCTATAAGAAATGGAAAGTGATCTTTAATTAAAGGGGTGTTAGTCAGCACTGCTGCAACATCTTTCAGAGTGAAAACTGTAAATCACATCTCTTGGGAATTGCATATAGAATATCTCAAATCACAAGGGTAAAGGAGAATTCATCATAACTGACCAGTTTACCTTCCTTTTGTTTTCATAAGTGCTTGGTAGCCAGGTTCAATCCCCAGAATTTTGCTATTCATATGAACTACTGATGCAAACACCAGGAAGGCAGTCTGAGGTTTTAGGAAAGGGTGGAGCTTTTAAAAAAACACTGCAACATGTGTAGAACAGATGTTCCTTTTAAGTTATTTTTAATACTAAGTTTGTACTTTGTGCCTCCAACAGAACTGGCCTCACAAAATGTGTAATGTTTATTTCTCAAACCAAATTACAAGCATCTATCTATAGTGTTCAATTAACTTTCAGACAGAAGTTAAAAACAAAGCTGATGTTACAATGTAACTCAGCTCATATATGTTAGTGTAGCTATAAGATTGTTTTATAAGACCCCAGAAAGGCAACTAAAACTATTAGAGATATATCCTATATTTTGTATTTTTTCCAAGGTGAAACTTCTCATTAAGATGATTAGTAATTGTGTCATTCAATTTAATCTACTATATGTATCACACACAATAAAGAGGGAAAGAGCCAAGAAATTACATAAAATTATACATTACAAAATGTAAAGAGCACTTAAAATATTTCCATAATAAAAAAGAAATGTCAACCAATAAAATTATTATCAATAATATTAATATTACTTTAAGTCAAACCTTACCAGCTGCAGTGGCTGAGACATTAAGTTTGCTTAAGTGGTCTTTTTGAGCTTTTGCTAGCAGGCATATTCTATGAAATTCTTCTTTCAGATCCCAGAAAGTCTTCTCTATATAACTCCTAAAAATAAATCAATATTTAAAAATTTAAGGATATTTCTTCAAATATTCTTTAATCATAATTAAAGTTATATAGCACATATTTATGTATCATAAAATAATTACTGAAAAGTTAAAGTTAAAAAAAATGTTTTCAATTCCTAGAAAATATCCCCCAAAACAATTCTAATGTTTGGAGAGCCAGGCACAAAGTAAGTGAAAAATGAAAAGTTCTAATACATAAACGTAGGGCAGAGTAACATATGTACTTATTCATAAATCACACTGATGCTGTCTCATTCGCACATTAGAAATATCAATGTATTAACTTTTGTTCTCTGTAAGCTTCTTAAGTAGAAGAAAATTAAATACTCCTCACTTTGATAAAGTTCACATTAAGAGCCATTGTATAAAACAATGTGGCCGTAATAGTTGGTCGAGAAATCCTTAATATAAAATATTAGTGCTTTAGAAAATTCAATTTTTAGATTCACCTCTGCTATAAACTGTATAACTTATTTAGGTTATTTTCACATTGAGCAGCCTTGGATTAGTCTCTTCTAGTTCTAGAGGCTGCTATTTTCTTACAACTGCTAATATTTACAAAATATGTAAGTAAGAATATATTTCAACATTTATAATTTTTAGAGTTGGCAAAAAAAAAAAAAAGATATAGAACTACCTTTCATGGAATAAAGGACTGTCAAAACGCCTTGGTGAAGTTTCTTTTCTAGGAGAAGAAACCTCTTCTCTTCTTTCCTTAGAGATACAAAATAATTAACACTTTAAATTGCTTCTAAACTCAATAAGAATGGGTTAACAAAAAACACAATGGAAAATTTAAATTCCTCATTGAAAAATAAGTTTAGGTAGCTTACAGATATATAATAATATTTTCCCCCCTTTAAATGAAAATAAGGGGAAAAGGAAAACAAAGGCAGAAAAATAGGATGAAGACAAAGTATTTCTGTTCAATTATTATTTCCAATACTGATAATTCAAGAAATTTCCTCAGACCCACCTATTGATCAAAATTGCTACTCTGATCACTAGTAGCACCTGAAATGACCAGAAAGTTTAGGGGAGAAAATGTGTGTGTGTGTACACTTCTTTTCTTTGCTAGGGAATGCAGCTGTATTAGAGGAAGAAACCAAGCAACAGCTCCTTAGCATTTAACAAGCATTTTAAAGATAGTGCAATTTATGTATTTAAGCTTCTTTAACACAAGTTCTTGCCTTTCACTCCCACCCTGTGGCTTACACTGGTATTACATTTATTCTGACATTTAAAAGTCAATATTGAAAAATGTGATATAATGTATTGTATGGTTTAGATTTAAAAAAAATTCTATCATACCTAAAAACTTTGTGTACCTTATAAAGCTATAAGTTGACAAATTCCAAGATGTGAAGAAGTACTAATATCATACAATTATAAATTATAATTCAGTCAAAACGGTTAAGGACTTAAATTTAAGTTCAAACCAGTGGACATTTATTTTTTTAAAAATATTTTATTGATTTTTTACAGAGAGGAAGGGAGAAGGATAGAGAGTTAGAAACATCGATGAGAGAGAAACACCGATCAGCTGCCTCCTGCATACCTCCCACTAGGGATGTGCCCGCAACCAAGGTACATGCCCTTGACCGGAATCGAACCTGGGACCTTTCAGTCCGAAGGCTGACGCTCTATCCACTGAACCAAACCAGTTAGGGCAGTGGACATTTATTTTTAGTGACTTTTAAGATTTTATTCAGTTAAGGTCATCGTAGCTTTTATGTGATTTTACCTTACTGTTTCTTATTATCTGAGTATATCTCCCTTTAATCTTGCTTTTCAAAAAGTTCTTTCAATTTCATAGGAGTCTCATTTGTACTTTAAGAAAAAGACTTGATTACTGTTTTTCTTAAAATTAGTATCTTCTCCAATTTATTTCAGTTTATTGCTCTACTTTTCCTGCTTTTTATAATATACTAGAGGCCCAGTGCATGGATTCATGCACTGGTGGGGGGCGTGGCCTGCGGGAATCGGCCTGCTGTGGGAGTGCTGCTTATCCCCGTCAGCTGAGCGATGGTGGACCCACCCTCTGAGTGGCTGCTGAATGAGGAAATTAGTCTGAGCTGATATTTCAGGGTAATGTCTTCGGTAAAGGCGTGCTCTGTGTCCTGGAGGAACCTGGCAAGAGAGCTTTGCACCCCAAAGCCACTTGGTGAATGTCCTTGATGTGTGATGCCGGGTGGTGACACCATCGGGGATGATCAGGGCAGCTGTGCTTCAGGATCCTCAGCCATCAGGACAGCCTCCCCGGGGGTCCACAGTCACGTCCCCTCTTGCCATCTGTCTATGCCAGCTCCCCACGCTCTTTCTAGAACACACCTTAGAGGGCCTGCATCAGCTGGTGGGGTCAGGCCAGAGTCTGGATCATCTCAGGTATTTGATAGGTGCAGAGACTCAGCCTCACCCTGGGCCCACCAGCGGCTGCTCCCGCTGCAGAAGTAGCTGCTCATCCCGGTCAGCCGAGTGGCACTCCCACTGTGGGAGCACACTGACCACCAGGGGGCAGTTCCTGCATTGAGCGTCTGCCCCCTGGTGGTCAGTGGGCGTCATAGCGATTGGTCGCCCAGTCGTTCTGGTCATTCTGCTGTTTGGTCCCTGGGCTTTTATATATATAGATATTTTCCAGCTTTTCTAATATACATTCCTAAATACCAGTGCTTGCTTAACATTTCTAAAGTAGGGTATTACTTTAGTAATTAGTAAAATAAAATCTTGGCAACCCAATTTGTGATTTTATATATTATATCTAGTCAGATTGAGGTAAAATAAAGATCATTTCCTGCTGCATACTTTTTGTCTGACAAACATTTAGGGCATGTTTTCTTCTGGATTAAAATTGCTTTATTGAGCTTATAAAACAGTCACTCAGAAAACATTTTCACATTCACAGTTTGTTTTTTAAAGTGGCAGACAAAGTTTTTCTTTAGTGCTATGTGCAATTAGAACATGCAATGCCTTTTAGTGTGGATTAGGAAGAAAGGTCACATGCCAACCATTCAGGATGCTAAACTTTGAAAAGATTATATTAAATCCATATCAACAAAATCTGAAGTAATATTAAGAGAATAGAAACATTTGAGAATGTTAAACAAATCATAATAAAATATGTAATTAAATTCAATGGGACATCTAATCTCTTTTTAAAATTTACTACTCTTAAGTTCTCGATATGAAAAACAATTATTTCATTAGGAGCTAGAATAAACCAAAAAGAAGTACTCTCTAATTTGAGCCATAAATGAAAGCAGTTACAGAAAGTGATAAAGACTATTCATTTGTCAAATTACTGATGATTTTGACATAAACTAGGAATGACTGCTTCTGATGATAAGGAAGCTTTAAAAGGGGAGAAGATGGAGGAAAAGGTAGGAAAAGAATGATAAATCTTTGGCTTCTCAAATAACTAATGTCAACTTATTTCTGTTATGTTTAGATTTGATTACTGGTGTGGATGAATTTATCTGGAAAAGACTCCTTGGGTGTACTGGCGGGGGGTAAGGAAGGACTCACTCTGAGGAATTTTTACTCTTCTTTGGGGTTAGAAATACAGCTCTGCTTACTATTATTTTTGTTATTATTATTGAAGAAAAGTATTGTTCAATACTTTTAGAAGTTGATTATTCTAAGCAATGTACTGCCCCTTTTATGATTGACACCAAATAAATCTTCTGATATATTAAGTAAAAATTTTAGGTCCCCAACACCACAAGAAAAATTTTTTAAAAGGCACCTTTTGACATGTTAGTTCCGTTAAAAAAAAAAAAAGACAAATAGGGTTAATCTAGAATGGATGTAGTATTTTCCATTGACATAATTTTCTGAAAATGATCATTTATTTTTTTTTAAAGGATTAGTATAGTCAATGGCAACTCGAACGCTTTTTCAGAAACTTAGGATTTCTTTTCAATGCTAAATTATCTTAATGAAGATTTCTCAGTTTGTTGAGCATCCCAGAGAGGAAGTACACATTAGAAGAGATAACTTGTATTTTCCTTTCTACTCTCAATATTATCCAAATGGACTCTGCACTGCAGGAAGTTGAAGTCATTACAACTTCAAATAAGAAAGTAAGGGAACTTTGAACATTATGCTTTAGGAGATTTTAAACATTAAATCATTCAACAAATAAATTTGTCTTGAGGTACTAAAACTTAAAATACTTAACATTATAAACTGTTCCAAGTACTAATTTGGAAATGCTGAACTTGTGGAATGAATACTGACATAAGAGTTTTCCACGTCATACTTTAAACCCATTTGAAAGAGTTGGAAGATATTGTAAAATGATTCCTTAAATATTCTTTTATGCGAATAGGGAGAACTTTGTTTTAGTATATATAAATCAATTTAAGCTTATTATATGTAAATCAACTTACCCATCTCATTGACGGATATTATATAAAAAATATATGTTTAAGGGCTATTTGAATAAGCAATAATATTTAAGAAGAAAGAAAAACAAACAAACCCGAAGTGGCCAATATTTCATTAGGCCAAAGCCAGGTTTATTCTTAATGCAAAGGCAATGGAAAATATTTTTGTGCTGGAGTCCAGGTTCTGTTAGATATCAACATCTACCTATCTGGGTAACTCAGTTGGTTAGGGTGTCATCCTGATACACCAAGGTTTCAGGTTCAATCCCAGGTCAGGGCACATACAAGAATCAACCAATGAATGCATAAATAAGAGGGACAACAAATTGCTGTTTCTCTCTCCCTTCCTCTCTCTCGAATCAATAACACACAACACACACACACACAAATGTATATATCAATATCTCAAAGAAAGAAATGTATATTTTCCCTATGCCTGCTTTTAAAATATTTGGTAGTAAAAGTGCAAGTATTTTATTCCATTTATAAACCAACCAGAGGCCCAGTGCACAAAATTTGTGCACTGGGGGGGGGGGGGCTGTCCCTCAGCCCAGCCTGTGCCCTCTCGCAGTCTGGGAGCCCTCGGGGGATGTCGGACTGCTGCGGAGGTGGGAGAGGCTACCGCCACCGCTGCTATGCTCGCCAGCTGTGAGCCCGGCTTCTGGCTGAGCAGCACTCCCCCTGTGGGAGTGCACCTGACCCCCAGGGGGCGGCGCCTGTGTTGAGCGTCTGCCTCCTGGTGGTCAGTGTGCATCATAGCAACCAGTCGTTCTGCCGTTTGGTCTATTTGCATATTAGCCTTTTATTATATGGGATTTGAAAAACACAGAAATGATTCACAATAGGCAAGATATTCAATCTAATTGTCTATTGGCAGATGAATGAATAAAGAAAATCACATCTATATATCTATATACCTATCTCTCTCTCTCTCTCTCTATATATATATATATACATACTGTATATTCCTATATATAGATGTAGATATAATAGGATATCATACATATACACATATAAAGGAACATTTTAAGGCTGAATATATCAACTTTAAAAAAAGAAAGAAAGATGTCATTTGAGACAGTATGGATGAACCTCAAGGATATTATGCTATGAGAAATAAGCCAGGCACAGAAAGACAAATACTGCATGATCTTACTTGTATGTGGAATTTAAAAAGTTGAATTCTTAGAAGTAGACAATAGAATGGTGGTTGCGAGGGTTTGTGGAGTGGGTGAATAGTTACATGTTAGTCAAAGAGGACAAAATTTCAGTTTCAGGGGATAAGTAAGTTCTGAAGATCAAATCTACAGCACGGCGACTACAGTTAATATTACTATTGTAATACTTGAATTTGCTAAGAGAGTAAGTCTTAAATGTTTTCACCGCAATAAAAATGAAAGATAACTATGTGAAGTGACAAATATATTTGATTGATTGTAATAATCATTTCATAGCCCTAACTGGTTTGGCTCAGTGGATAGAGCGTCGGCCTGTGGACTGAAGGGTCCCAGGTTCGATTCCGGTCAAGGGCATGTACTTTGGTTGCGGGCACATCCCCAGTAGGGGGTGTGCAGGAGGTATATTTTAAAAAATAATCATTTCATAATGAATATGTATCAAAACATCATGTACACTGTAAATATATACAATTTTTGTTAATTATACCTACATAAAGCTGGAGGAAAAAAGAAATGCAATTAAAAATTTAAATTCAGAATCACATTTTTTCTAAGCAACTAGAGTCAGTGAAATTAAATTGAGTTATGAAACTTGTGAAGATTTTCCTAAATTCATTAATATGAAGTATCTTCTCTCATATGAAAGAAATCTAAACTTTAAAGGCTAATACTGAATATAGGTGGTAAGTTTTCAATGATACATATTTGAATACAGTGATGACTGTCACTTTTATTCCAGTGTTCATATCAAAGATTGCTTTTAAACTTTGAGATTCTTCACTTGATCTTAGCCAAAAGGCCGAGAAGCGATAAACTTTGAGATTCTTGCATGCAAAAGGAATATTTATTTTCCTGAGTGTGGCCAGTATTTGATTTTGTTTCTGGATGAGGCTTAACAGACTTATACTTTTAAAACAAAAAAAGAACTATGCTCTTACTTGGAACAATGTAAACTAAGAAACTGAAAATAAGGACTCACTTATCACTTAAGTTTTTTACACTAAGAATAAAATGTTAAAAGGAGAAACTGAGGTAAAACACAGTAAGGGGCAAAAGTAGGTTTACAGTTGTTCATATGGAAAATAATACAATTAATAAATAATACAAAAATAAACCGTTTCATGTACTCACAATTGTAAACCGACTTTCGCTTCACTCTGTATATACTTACCAGTTTTAGATACACTGAGACAAGGATGTTATGATTCAAGTCAAGCACTGAATATGGTTGAATTAGTGAGAAAGTGAGAAAATGGATGATACAGAGGAGGGATTAAAGTAGAAAATAGGAATAGGAAAAAAAAGAGATTTGATAAGAATAAATATAGAAGCATGGTAAAAAAAAAGTTTGAGGTCAAAAGGTTAATTAAAAAATGCAAAGAAATTGTATTTATAAGAATGTATGGCTATGTGAAATCTACGGTATTCCCACCCTTGTTAACATTACTGAAAATCTAGCAAAGCAAGACACAAATTCTAGGAGCCTTGTCTGTTTTGCATGATGCAGTGTGCTAGGCACACCCACTGCCAGTTTGGGAACAATTCCAGGGCAAATGGGATCCATCCCAGAGTCCTGAAGGAAGTGGAAAGAAAATAAACAATATAAAAATAAAATTAAATACCCCAATTACTTCCAAGTTTGTTACGGGGTTCTGGTTTAATGTAAATCCCCCCAAAAGCTCTATCATTCAATGTTATAATAAAAAATTCCTTTAAAAAATGTAAACATTCTTTACCAGTACTGCCACAATTACTATAATTTCAATTCATTGAAGTTAATTTGAAGCAGAGTGAGATTAATACCTTCCCACTATCTGTCTTTGAGTCTTTCAGTTTGTTATTAGGTTCCTTTTGCATATGTCTTGTTTTCTCAATAGGAAGAAATAGCTCATTATGGGAATACCTTTTAGTGCAAAATAGAAAATAAATTAAATGACCTATTAAAAAAAGTAAGATTTCCCATAATTCTCTCATCCTTTCTCCAAACACTAGATTTAAAATGAACTAACAAGAAAAATAGAGACAGATTCATAGAGAGCAGGCTGACAGATGCCAGGGGCTGGGGGAGGGGGGAGAGGGAAATATTGGGTGGGTAGGTGAGGATGGAGGGACATGGACAAGTGTAGTGATTGTTGCCTGGGGATGGGGAGGAGGGAGGTACATGGAGGGTAAAATAATTTATCTACAGGTCCAGTAGCTGAAATAGCTGCAATGGGAACCAAGGCTCTTAACTTCTCAGGCACAGGGCTTGGCTACTAGAGAAGTGAAGTGGTACAGTTATCAGCATGGTGAGGTAGACACATTTGAATGGTAACATTTACACATTGAACTGATGTAGAATAATTTTAAGATTCTAAAACCTGTCTGTCATACAACAAACATATTCCTCACTCAGGAGTAGTCCTAAGCCAAGTTTTGCTGTTTAAATATTGCCTGGGGGAAAACAACTCTTTGGTATGGCCTTTTTTTGTGTGCTCAAGAATGTCCAAGTAGAAATTTACATCCAAAAACAACCTAGATAGATTTATCAAGTTCTGTCAAACCAGTTCCCTTGCTGACAGGGACAATTTGGCAGTAATTTCTTAACCAAAATTTTATAGCCTAAGTATTTCTCAAACTTATTAAAAGTTAACCATTTGGCAGCATGACAATGGAATATCCTTCTGTTAAATCTATCCTCTCAAAACCTCAACTCCCTTCTTTGCCTCCCTATCTCCTAATAGAAGAGTGGGCATATTTACAGTAGCTGATTTAAAATCCTTGTCTGATCATTTCAGTATCTGGATCATCTCCTGGTTGGTATCTGTTCCCTTGAAAATTAGTCACATTATCTTGACTCTCCATATGTTGAATAATTTTGGACTGTACCCTGAACATTGTTAATATTATGCTGTGGAGACATTATGTTACATGATGCCAGCGGATGTTGATGTTTTTATTTTTGCAGGCAATTAAGTAGGTCAGCCTCAGACTTCAAAATGCCACTCCTTTGAAGAGCAACAGCTCATATCTCAGTTCAGTCCTTTTAAGTTTCAGGTTGCCCCACACATCCCTGGGTTTGGGAGAGAGCCACAGACTTGGGCTGAGTTTAAACACAGAAACTTAGGTTTTCTTCTCTGGCTCTCTCCTCTCTGGGGGTCTTCCCTCCCTCTATGGCAGGGGTCCTCAAACTTTTTAAACGGGGGGGCAGTTCACTGTCCCTCCGACGGTTGGGGGGCCGGACTATAGTTTAAAAAAAAACTATGAACAAATTCCTGTGCACACTGCACATATCTTATTTGGAAGTAAAAAAACAAAACAGGAACAAATACAATATTTGTATTTGCATGTGGCCCGCGGGCCGTAGTTTGAGGACCCCTGCTCTATGGTGACCATGGTTATTCTGGGCTCATTCGGCTTCCTGCTTCTGCCAGCCAGAATAATTGTGGGCTTTCTATTGGAATTGTAGCCACTGCAACTGAGGTCACCCTTAGAACAAAACCACAGAAAACTAGGAATTTACTCTGAGCCATTACATTTGATTCCCTGCCAAAATGTGCAAAGTTCAGTCTCTGAAGTCCTCAGGTAGTTGATTTTTTTGTATGTTGTACAGAGTTATTGCTGTTATTTATATGGGTTTGTTTGGTACTCATTCCTTTATAACAGAAGGTGAACTTCCAAACTCAGTTTTTAAAAATCCCTCAATTCTTCTGAATTTCACCATGATTTTCATGAGATGACTTAATCACCAATCCAATAGCTTTTCCTAAAGCTCTTATTTTGTTTAATGCTTATTCGACAGTATTTCACACGATTGAGCAGTTCCTCCTCCTTGAAACTTTATTTTATTTTTTTGTTACCAGTGTAATATTTAGGTTTTCTTCTAAACTTTTAGTATTTTCATTGGTCCTTCTTTCCAGGTCATAAATGTGTGCATCCTCTAAGGTTCAGACATGTGTACACTATTTTCCCTCATCATACACTCTTATCATTCATTCTCACACCAAATCTATGGAGTATTCATCCCTAAAGTCTATCTTCAGGCTCACCCTTTCAATTCTCTTTTGATCCAATACAGTTTCACTTGTTCTGCTGTCTACTGTGTTAACAAATAATACAATCACCTTTTCCTCAAATCTGGTAGACACCCCTCTAATCTTCATTTCTCTTTTTTTAATGTAAGGCATCCTGCTTAGCATCAAAAAATCTTAAAGCAAGATAAAACCTTAAAGAAACTGAGGCTGGCTTTCTTATAATAGTAAAATCCAAAACAAGACTGGGGGTGTGACAAAGGGTTACCAATTTTTTATTTTGCCAAGAAAGTAGTAAAAACAACTAACTACCAAGATCTACTATCTTCTTCTTGTCAAAAAGGAATAGACATTTGTTAAAAAAGTAGGAGGGGTTTTTAGATTCAGCTTTAGAAAAATGTTATTACTTCTTCCTCAGGACAACATGAGAAGCAAGAGCTAAGGATAGGAATGGGGATCTGGGGTTCCAGCATGGGAAAAGAGGAGGCGGTGATAATGTTCAATCAGCAGAGGCAAGAAGGAAAGCAAGATGTACTGTGGCCATTTGGCCATCTAGCAAGAGTACATTCCAGATAATGCTTTCAGGGAATATGAACAAGTCAGTGACCCCCTGCAGCATTATTTGGATGAAACTTCCAGGGAAACATGATGCCCTTAATGTTAAATAGTGGAGAGCAATTAGGAGTAAAAATAAGAGTGTGTAAACCCATCCAATATGGAATTACTTAGATGAAACCTTAAATGAAACACAAAAATCATGCCCTTATTGATAAACAAAATGGGAGAAAGAAAACAAGATATCCATGTTGGAATTATTTGATTTTTCAAAAGGGACCTATCAGGGAAGGAAAAATAATCACAGGTTAATGATATACAGAATGCCTGGAATATATTTTGCAGTTTAGTTTTATTAGAATTGTAGGATATATCTATGTGTATATCTCAGAGAAAAATATCAAGTATATGGAAAGATACATTTTGGCAAAAATAATCTTTCAGGGAAAAAGTGAGCTCTCATAACATAGCAAGACCAATTAAACAAGCAACAGAGAACTTTAGAGAGCATAACAAATCAGGTGCAAATGAAAATTTAGTGAGCTTTCCCTTCCACTCCCCTGCCAAATTCTAGTAATATTTTAGAGGGGACTACAAATCCAATAAGAAGTTGTTAAATACAATAATGGGAAAAGTGCTATCTAGAGATTCGGTGGTTAAAGGAAGCTAATTGGTTTTCTTACTATTGATTTTAGATCCTATAATACATTCTGTGCCTTTAAAAACGACCACCGAGTCCATAGTATGCAGCATTTCACAATTCACAAGTCTAGGGTTTTGTGGAACATCTCTGGAAATGCATCAGGTACCACACTCTTTAAACAGATTAGAGTCAAAATGAGAGCTTTCTCTAGATTTAATGTAGTAGGTATAGCTAAGTAACCAGGGTCGTGATTTAAAGCAGAGATGGGGAACCTGTTTTTGCCAAGGGCCATTTGGATATTTATAACATTATTTGCAGGCCATACAGAATTATCAACTTAAAAATTAGCCTGCCGTATTTGGTCCAACATTTAATGACTCACCCCTAATACCTTGGCAGGGCCAGACCAAATGGTTTTGCGTGGACGTTCCTGCTCAATTTAAAGTATAAAGACGTAAAGCAATTATTTATCCAAAAAATGTGAGAAGGACTGATGAGCAAGCAATATGACCTCCATGTATAAAGAAGAGTTTCTGAGGGAATGCTAGAGTATTCTTAGAGCATGACATATTTCCTGTAGATGAAAAGCAAGTAACTTAGTGAGAAAAGGACAACATAATTTATCTAACAGGAAATTATAATCTGGTAAAACCAGTGGTTCTCAAAATATGGTCTAGAATCCCTGGGGAAGGGTGGGATGGGTCTTGAGATCAGTTCAGAGATCCACTGTTGGGAGAGAAAATCTGCTTGAGTCCTGAGTGTCCCTGCACATTTTTGCTGCGCATGGCAAGAATATAAGACCAGGGACATTTCTCAGGGTTGTATTTGTTTTTTTAAAAAAATATATTTTTATTGATTTCAGAGAGGAAGGAAGAGGGAGAGAGATAGAAACATTAATGATGAGAGAAAAACATTGACTGGCTGTCTCCTGCACGCCCCCCCCCCCCCCCCCAACCCAGGCAATGTCCTCCCTTTAGTCCGCAGGCCGACGCTCTATCCACTGAGCCAAACCAGCTAGGGCTCAGGGTCGCATTTGTAAAGGAAAAACTTGAAGGATGAGGTATGTTTCCCTCTTGGATAATGAACAGGCTGCTTTACTGCTTGTTATAAAATGGTGAGTTTCCCAAGCTCAGTGTTCCTCTCCTTTAATAATGTCCTAGCATCCATGTGAGTCTACCAGGTCACCCTCAGGCAAGACCAATGCAAACATAAAATGCTCTTGCAGGGTGCTGTACTATGAGTAATAAAGATGTTTTCCTCTGATCCAGAAGTCTTTTGTCTTCTTCCAGGATCCAGGAAGCAGTAACCGGCTTATTAGCTTGTCAGTGATTTTAGACCCTGAAACCCATGGGTCAACTACTGTCACAATACCATTAGATGTTACTTGCCTTTTTAAAAAAAATATATTTTATTGATTTTTTACAGAGAGGAAGGGAGAAGGATAGAGAGTTAGAAACATCGATGAGAGAGAAACATCGATCAGCTGCCTCCTGCACACCCCCTACCGGGGATGTGCCCACAACCAAGGCACATGCCCTTGACCGGAATCGAACCTGGGACCCTTCAGTCTGCAGGCCGGCGCTCTATCCACTGAGCCAATCCGGCCAGGGCTTTTTATTTTTTTTATTTTTATTTTTTTTACTGTGTTGACATTTATACTGATGATGCAAAAGTGATGGTAAAATTGCTGGTGCCAAGGCCATGGTACCAAATTGTAGTCATTGTATGTATTTTTCAATATCATACTTTCAGTAAAAAAAGAAAAGGAAAAAAAGCCAGTTTCATTGGACAATGTCCTTGATGAGCCTATAAAGATTTCTTGAATTTTATTCCCCAGTTAACCTCTTTTCAATATTGTGTGACAAAATTGGAAATATACACAAGGGCCTCTGTTTCATAGTGAAGCACAAGGGTTTTCTTGGGGAAAGCACCTAGTGTAACTGTTTGCTTGCAAAATGAACTAGTCACTTTTTTTTTTTTTAATGGAATGCCATTTTTCCTTGAAAGAATGACTGATAGGCAAGCTATGGTTAGGCAGACATTTTCTGAAAAGCAAATGAAGTTAGACTCTGACTTAAAAAAACCCAAAAAACACAACTGAGAAGATTTGTTGTCCATAAAAAAATTTAAGTTTTCATGTGAAAATTAAAATTATGGAAAACTTGTACCCATTACAATAAGCTTGACAACTGCCCAATATTTAAAAGACTATTCTGATAAGATCAGTGATGATGTCAAATGTGATTTTTATTTTTTTTTATTTTTTATATATTTTATTGATTTTTTACAGAGAGGAAGGGAGAGAGATAGAGAGTTGGAAACATCGATGAGAGAAAAACATCGATCAGCTGCCTCCTGCACATCTCCTACTGGGGATGTGCCCGCAACCCAGGTACATGCCCTTGACCGGAATCGAACCTAGGACCTTTCAGTCCGCAGGCCGACGCTCAATCCACTGAGCCAAACTGACTTTGGCTAAATGTGATTTTTAAATATATCTTACAATAAATCAATATTTGGAAGATTTACATACTTCAGTGAACCAGTATTTTCTAAATGACTAAATTCATGATGCTACAAAATCATGTATAGGTAAAAGATACATTCAAAGTACAAGATACGCCACTGGTTTTTAATAGAGCAATAAAGTTTGTTAGTTTTGGCTGTTATACTACTGTTAACACTTAAGAAACTACTATTTATCAAGTTTTGGAGCTGTATCAAAGAAGAATACCTAACATTTCTAAAAGGGTTATTAAAATACCCTTCCCTTTCCCACCTACATATCTGTGTGAGGCTAAAATTTATTCATATAATTTAACAAAACAATACACACCAAAAAAACCCCTCAAAATACAAAATATTACAACAGATCAATGCTGAAGCATTTCATAACAATGAAAACCAAATATTCTCAATTTTGAGGACTTTTAGGATGAAAGATTATGACATATTATAAGAGAAACTAGATTGTTTTGGGGGGCTAGTCCTAACCTACTGAGGTTGAAAACAGCCTTTCATGCCTTGGTCAAGAGAAATCAGGGCTGCATAAAATATACAAGCTCTGTTTTGTGGGCTCTGGAATAGAGTAGAAAAAAAAAGAAAAATGGGATATGTGAGAAAGGGGATAATTGGGGGAATTAAGGGGAGAAAAGCCATACTAAAGATACTCAAATTTGCTTAGAAACCCAGGAAGAGATTTAAAAAAGTGATATACCACTTCTCATTTTCTTCTCCTCTCAAAAACCCTAAAATGATATATTGAATTAAAAAAAAAACAGAGACCCAGAATAGGAAAGGGTTAGGATGAATTAATAATTAATATTTGGAAACAAAATTTCTGCAAAAGAAATTTCAATGTAAGTATTAAAATGCTTTGGATATCAGTATTTTTTTTCTTATTGTGACATAGTTATTATGACACTTTGGAAAAAAACTTTGAACTTTAAGCAATGAACTGTTTGAAGATAATTATTTTTCCTTCTAATTATTCTACCAGAGAGTCTATAAACAAAGACTAGTCTCCAAAGAGGAGTACTATAGAAGTGTTATATACAAGAAGAAGGTATATTCGATCCAGTATCTAGAAATACAACAGGGTGAATGGGACATTTGCTCTGACTGAGACGGCAAAGTGCTACACACACACACACACACAGGTTTTCTCCAACTTTCTGTAAGCCCCAGCCTAGATTAACATGTGCCAATGTATAGTGGGCACACTACCATTTCTACTGAATAAAGATGATGAAAAGAAAGAATAAAATATTAAAGAAATATAGGCACTTTTTTTTTTTAACAAAGTTGAGTAATGAACATAAGCAATCAAATTTATTTCAAGTTCCTCTCTTATAAAATGTACTGTGTTTATATGATGCAAACCAGATCTGAGTTTCTTACAGAAACCACTTGGTAATTATATATCTTGACTAATGGTCTGATTTCCAACTTTTGTTCAAATGACGAAAAACAAATCTATCATAAACCTATATATGGTATTCTATTTTAAAACTTTTACAATGTATATAAACCAGGTACCTTATATAGCAACTTAACAAACAAATAAATATAATTTGAGAGACTTGCAATAGAGACTCAAAAGGAGTGTTGAGAAAAGCTATGGGGCCCTAAAATTCAGAGGGAGATCACTAAATGAGAGCTGCTATGAAGTCCAAAGTATATGAAATATCAATAGTTCAAGGATGGGGATGCCATCCAAAACCTAGACTTGTGAGGCTAGTATTTTATAAGCCACCAGAGGCCAGAAAGCAGAACAGAGTTCGAGTACATACATTGTTTGCTGAAACTGTCATACGTAACTGAAGTAACACATCACAGGCAAATGCCTCTCACTGAAGGACTGTCTAAATACAAAAAAGTAGGGAGCACTGTCTCCTCTGAAGCCCTGGTTATGTCACTTAAAAAGGTTATAGTAAATGAAACTCCTCTTTCAAAATCCTCTGTTTTGGCTTTCAGTTAAAGATGATGCTCTCTAAAGTGGCCTGGAATAATTTTGGTTCTTATCTAGAAATCATTTTTTTCCATTAAAATCTTGTAGGCAATTTAAGTTTACATATCTATTCACACATTACCAAGATATAAACAAGTAATACTTTATTTTCTTTTCCCTACTTGAACTAAATGTTGAACCCCTGCTCAAGCCTACCTTCAGCTCACTGAAAATTTTAATTTTAAAAATGTCCTATATGTTTTATCTGTGCCATAAAGTTATAATTAGTATTTCATTTTGTCATACAATTAGGACTTCACATTGTATACAATGCTTGTTAATTGCTTTAGGTCTCTAAATCTGTTTCTCCAACCAATTTGTAGCTCCTTAAAGGGGATGCATCTTCTCTTACACCTTTTTATTGTTGTACTAGTGGCCTGGTGCATGAAATTCATGCACGAGGGGGTGGGGGGTCCCTCAGCCCAGCCTGCACCCTCTCCAATTGGGACCCCTTGGGGGATGTCTGACTGCCGGTTTAGGCCCGACCCTTCTCACAATCTGGGACCGCTGGCTCCTAACCACTCACCTGCCTGCCTTCCTGATTGCCCCTAACTGCCCTCCCCTGCTGTCCTAATCTTGCCCCTAACTGCCCTCCTCTGCAGGCCTGATCTCACCCCCAACTGCCCTCCTCTGCAGGCCTGATCTCACCCCCAACTGCCCTCCCCTGCAGGCCTGATCTCGCCCCTAACTGCCCTCCCCTGCTGGCCTGATTGCCCCTAAATGCCTCTGCCTCGGCCCCCACCACCATGGCTTTGTCCGGAAGGAAGTCGGATGTCCGAAAATGGCCGGTCGACCTGGTCTAATTAGCATATTACCCTTTTATTAGTATAGATAGATTATATAGGATAGGATTGCTTAAATGGGGTGTGGGAAGCCTTTTTCATCAGGAGGAGATGCTCTTGGCAGACAAAAATACATAATCCCTATATCTGGACTGATAGCCAGCCATATGCACTATACTGTCAAACTGGTCATTAAAAGATTGAACTGCTTTCTTATACTTTACACCAAACAGCTGTTGCCCTTAAAACCCCTCCTCACCCCCCACCTTAGGTTCTGCCTTCGCAGTTCACCCAGATTAGGTTCTGACTGGTTGATTTCTATGACAGTCAGTGTCAAAAGCTCCACCTCCTAGGGAGCCATTGGCTCCTCACAGTTCACCCAGATTTGGTTCTGATTGGTCAGTTTCTATGCCAGTCAGCATCTCCAGGCCTATCTCCGGGCCTGATCAGAGAGGCAGGGCTGATCAGCAGCCGCCCCAGGCTGCTGGTGAGCAGGCTGAACTTCTGATCTCTCGGAGAAAGAGAGAAGCGCGGCTGCTGATGAGGCCCAGAGAGAGAGAGAGAGGCAAGGGCTGATCAGCAACTGCCACGGAGGCTGTGGATCAGACTCTGCTTCTCTCTCCAGGCCTTGCCAGAAGCCATAGCAGCTGCTGATCAGCCCCACCTCTCTCTCTGAGAGGTCAGCAGTTCAGCCTGCTCGCCAGTCCCTGCCCACCCAAGCCTGCTGTGCGCGCAGCCTGGCGTTTGGTCGTCCCTTCGGTCGTTTTGGACATTACGGACTCTGGCTCTTTATATATATAGATTCCTGTCATTGACTAGCAAGAGTATGCAAATAGAAAGGGTTCAATAAATACTTCTTGTATAAGTGACTGGCAGGTGAATTTTTTTTTTTTGCATTACTATGATCTTTTATTTTTTATTTTTTGGCAGGTGAATTTTTACACATTAATTTTCTTCAAACGTTAAAGTATCTATATTATTTGCAATCGCCAGGTATAGCACACTTCCTTATGTTAGTCAGCACCAATGACAACTCCACAGCTACCTTCACTGTTGTACTACTCCAAACCTACAAAATCTTTCCTCAAAGCTACCACATACTTGCTGATCTAATCATAATGAGAGCCACATCAGAATTTTGCCTACTTTCTAACTGGTAACTTAAGATAACAATTGCATTCTTCATATTTTAAAAGTTTTGCTTAAAGCATATAACTCAGATAAAAAAGGGCATATAGCCCTAACCGGTTTGGCTCAGTGGATAGAGCGTTGGCCTGTAGACTGAAAGGTCCCAGGTTCGATTCTGGTCAAGGGCATGTACCTGGGTTGTGGGCACATCCCCAATGGGGAGTGTGCAGGAGGCAGCTGGTCGATGTTTCTCTCTCATCGATGTTTCTAGCTCTCTATCCTTCTCCCTTCCTCTCTGTAAAAAATCAATAAAATATATTTTTTTAAAAAGGGCATATATATGGGCACATCCCCGGTAGGAGATGTGCAGGAGGCAGCTGATCGATGTTTCTCTTTCATCGATGTTTCTAACTCTCTATCTCTCTCCCTTCCTCTCTGTAAAAAAATCAATAAAAAAAAGGGCATATATATAGAATAAATTAGAAATACATATAGGAAATCAGAAATGAAACAAAATAACAGCTCTTTGGACACATGAACACATAATTTCTAATAGTTAAAAGCTCAAATAAACTCATTCTATATTTACTTTGTGTGTTGGGTCCTAGAATCTGAAAAAACCTTTACAATGTTTTATAATTTCTACTTTAGCTATTAAATCAAGATTTTAAGTCAAAGGGCAGGGACAATATCTCTTTTTTTCTTCTAGTGGCCGACAGTGTCAGGTACACAGCAGTTGAGAATTACTGAATAAATGAGTAAAGAAAATTTACCAGACCACCAAATTCTTTTATGTATTCTATATTATCGCTCTCTACATATTTTATTGTATTAAAACACATTAGACTTTTGTATAATTGCCACAAAAATAAAAAATGGGGCTGAAAGATGAGGGCGAACAGTTTTGCCAAGCCATAGGCATCCGGTATAGTATTTAGTTTGGCAAATGAAGTGATTCCCAGAAGCAGTATTATAAAAAAACTTTATTTTTTAAAAAATACTTTAATTGATTTTTTTAGAGAGAGAGGAAGGGAGAGGGAGAAAAGATAGAAACATCGATGGGATGCCTCCTGCACAACCCCTACTAGAGATTGAGCCTGCAACCTGGGCATATGCCCTGACCAGGAATTGAACCAGCAACCAACCTTTTGGTGCATGGGACAAAGCTCAATCCACTGAGCCATGCCGGCTGGGTAAAAATAACTTATTTTTAAGATCATACAAATGACCCAGTATGGTACAATCCTAGTTTTAAAAAAGCAAATTAAACAATGCCAATTTATATTCACATTAAAACACAAAATGTTATTTAAATAATAACTGCTATCATGATGTATGTTACTATCTCTGACAATGGTGTCCTACAAATAAGAGATAATAGTTTTTGGCAGGAAAAAAAAGTTTTTGCCAGAATAAGTGTATGTATTTTAGTATTATTTGATTTTCTATATATAAATATTTTTAATTTTTAAAACTGGTTATAAAAAATTATTAATAATAACATGTAACAGTTTCTTTCTTCTCTAAAGCACTGTTCAGCTATTCTCCTCTGGAAAGTGTATTTCATATTAGAATTTTTGAAATTGTTAAGATGATAAACTATGATATTTTTTCCTGAGATTAATAATGATAGGATTCAGGAAGTTGAATTCATTATTAAATTCTGCCAACTTCCTTTACCTTTCATTAATATTTATCATATGGTAAATTAAGGACTAGCCTCCCTTCACTCCACTGTGGCCTGGTGGCTCAGTTGGTTGGAGCATTGTACCACACACCAAAAGGTTGTGGGTTCAATCCCCGGTCTGGGCACATACAGGAGGCAATCAATTGATGTTTCTCTCTCACATTAGTTTCTCTCTCTCTCTAAAAAAATCAATAAAAACAAACCGTTGGGTGAGGATTTAAAAAAAATACTAGTTCCCCCCAACACACCTTTGATCTTTGGTACTCTCTTCTGTACCACAATCTACAATCCCTGTGATGCTTTAAAAATACATCTATCTTCCTTTCAAGAGGGTGGAACTTATTTCCTTGTCTCTGGAGCATTTAGTGACTCATTTCTAATGAACAGAGTAAAGTGGAAGGGAAGGTTATGTGATTTTTAGATCATAGAAAATACTGTGGCTTTTTCCTTGTTCTTTCTCTCTTGGATCTCTTACTTTCTTACTTAGAGGAAGTTAGCTGCCAGGTTGTGAATAGAGATCCACATGTGAGGTCTCCTAACAACAATCATGTGAGTGAGCCACTTGGAAGTAGATCCTCCAACCACAGTCAAGCCTTCAGATAGCTAAAGCCTTTGCCCACATCCTGACTTCGATCACATGAGATATGGAATCAGAACCACCCAGCTAAGTCTCCAAATTTCTGACCCATAGAAACTGAGATAGTAAGTACTTGTTGTTTTAAGCTGTTAACTTTTGGGGTAAATCTGGGGTACTTTCTATAACATATGATATGATTTGTAATACAATGTCCCCTTTCAAAATCAGATCTTATCAAGAAAGACTGTGCAAACTGCCATGGTATACAAGAGTTGAAAGGTTTTCCATTAAACTTAATACTTCTCTAATGTCTCTAAACTGCAAGCACCCAATGATACAGGCTCTGTTGTCTTGATTTTATATCCTCTTACGAGTTAAAGGATTCTTATGCGTTGTTTGCATAGGATTAGCATGAACAGAAAGTGAACTATAAATTTTGTGCTTTCAAATAAAATTTTCTTTTAAAGGGCCTTTTTCTCCCTCAGCAAATCCTTCTTTCCCCTCGTCTCATTTTCCAAGGTGACAACAGTTGCCATTTGCCATAATGTCCATGGGTCTTTCCCCTCTCAAATATTCTAACCAAATCCTAAACAAAATAGTCTGAAGAAAACAAATCCTCAAACCACCCACCAAACAGGCGGAGGAAAGGACTGTGGGAGGTTAGTAGGAGCTTCCTTCTGTTACTAGCTCAATGACTATATAGCCAGCTCTCAATATTCAATAAATCCAACTTATTCATTCTTTTAGAATATATTTCCTCTTCTCTTTTAATCCCTTATATATCTAGTGTGCATTAGCACTTTGGTTCTAGATATATAAAGGAAGATGAGAAAGCTAAAATTTAAGACAGTTGGTTTTTATTTTTACTAAATGGTTACAGTATAAGATTGAGTAGATGAGATACTGAAGGTATTAAATATGTGGTGTCACATAAATCTTTCCCCTTCTAGTAATGACAATTAAGAGAACTCACTAAATTTAGATTTATTTCTTACCTAAAGCTTTATATTGTTTCCTCTTATTGTCTGTTCACAAATAAAGTTTCAATTGATGCAATATCAGTAATTCTTTGGAAATAAGCTATCTCTGACATGATTTCTGTTACTTATGGTTAATTCCAGCATAGGTATGCAAATATATACACTGAGTGGCCAGATTATTATGACCACCCCATCAGTACTTCGTTGGGCCACCTTTTGCCTTCAATACTGCGGCGATTCTTCTTGGCATTGACTCCACAAGATGTTGAAAGGTGATGC
>NW_005354385.1:13553456-13557926 GCF_000412655.1 Myotis brandtii | reverse complement strand
GCTAATTTGCCTACAAACGTCAGGTGGTCATAATCTGGCCACTCACGTTCAAATATATCCCATGTTCAAAGGCTGTTAAATCGTGTTGTTTACCCATATCTTCAGAAAAAAATCACTTCTACTTTCGTGGTAAACAACCTGTTTCCCTATTTATAATGGTCTGGCCCTCTAGCAACTTCAGCACGAAATTATAGCTAATTTGCCTACAAACATCAGGTGGTCATAATAATCTGGCCACTCAGTGTATATTATAGATAAAAACATCTTACAAAGTTAAAACAAATGTAATTTAAAAAATTCTGAAGAAGGTTCCCTTTGAACACTTATTGACTGAAAACTAAATCTAAAACTTTCATAAATAATGACCAATTTAAAATAAACAAAATTATTAACATATTTTAGAGTCTTTCACATCATCCCTTTTGTTCTAACCAAGACTGCTATTTAAAAAAAAATACCTTTTACATAGTTTGAACTGGAGATATTTTACTATCTTCAAAGAAATGTAATAATGAAAATAAAAATAATTTTGATTAAAAAATAATGGTAAATAATGAAATTTAGAAGTCTTTGAAATAGGAAAAGGATTTTAAATATTATTCACTTAAGCACTAAATGTCAGCATTTATAATTCAGTGACTTATAATGTACTATAATAAACCAAATCATAAAATTGTATCCTAGAAGTCCGAATCATTGTTTCTAAATTTTATCTCTTACAAAAGAAACCTAAATGAATGCTAGTGCCATTGTTTCTTGTGTTTTTCAGCATTTTTAGATAAATGGAAATTGAAGTGAAGGTAAAGAGAGCTGAATGACTCAAATAAAAAAATGATTTGAATTAAAAAATATGAACTGGGAGATACTATAGAGAACTCATTCTAAAATTTTATTTATAGAAAATTATTAAAATCAGATTTCTCAGACTTGATGTTAAATAAAAACAGGATTAGTCTCAGTTATGGGATCAGTAACAGAATAACCCTGACACACAAAACTAAAATCTACATCATTTAGAAGGAAAGAAAGAAACATAGTGCTCTTGACTTAATTGATAGTGTGAATATTAAGTGTCCTCATTTATTAGAAGATCTCACTTTATTCAAAAGCTGTCTCATCCCACTAAAACCCAACTCACCTCATTTAAAGAATTCCTTTTTAAACATAAAATTTCAATGATTCAGAAAAACATGGAGAATAATCTACATCTATATATCCACTACCTTGACTTAACAAGTGTTAACATTCTGTCATGTTTGCTTCAGATCTTTTTTTTTTTAAAATATATTTTTTATTAATTTCAGAGAGAAAGGGAGAGGGAAAGATAGAAACATCAATGATGAGAGAGAGTCATTGAATGGCTGCCTTCTGCACACCCCCCCACTGGAGATTAAGCCCACAACCCAGGCATGTGCCCTGACCGGGAATTGAACCGTGACCTCTTGGTTCATAGGTCGACGCTCAACCACTGAGCCATGTCAGCCGGGCGAGATCTTTTCTTTAAAAAAGGATAAGTTATACATACAACTGAAGCTTCCTTATCGTCATCCCAGAGTCACACTCTCTTTCACAGACTGTAGAGGTGGTCATTTTTTTAAAGAAGATGTGTACCCTTCTTACACTTTTACTACCTATTTGTGTTTTTAGAAACAATTATCGTAACGTTTTATATGTTTAAAAATTTACATAAATTATTCCCGCTTTGTCATTTTGTAGTTTCCATTTTTATTCAACATTTCTTTTGAAATCTAGGCATATTAATATATAAATTAAGTTTATTTTACTTTTTCTAAAGTGTTTTATTGTAAAGATGTACCATTCTGCTATTGATGGATGATTAGGTTGTTTCTAACCAACATAGCATGCACATACTTGTACAGTACCTGTCTACTTGCAGATAGAAAATATTCCTTTCTATCTTGCTTCAATGAAGACATTTGCTTAAGCTGATGAGGTGGCTTTTTTTTCTTCTTCTTTTTAAATGAAGCACAGGCAATTGATAAAAAAAAAACCCAGAATGCTATTTTTTTAATCCAGAATCATCAGTGTCTTACTATCTACCTTTGCATAATTTTTTATTTCTTTGTTAAATGCCTGAAAAGAGAATACCAGAAGATATAAAACCTAAGCCTTTTTTTTACTTGGAAATGGTACTTCTATTTAGGATCATGTAAGTCATTTATTTGTATATACAGAACTTCTGTTTAGAATTTAGTGGTGAATCTACCTCAGGAAAATAAAATGAAGAAGATATTTTTATGTATCAGCATTTGAATGCTGCTTTTTGCAGAAGCAATGTTATGGTTGAAAAGAATCTTGCCAATATCCTCCTCTGTTCCTGCCCACCCAAGTTACGATCGAATACTGACTAAATAATTCAGGAAGGCTGCGGAACCTGATTTCTCATTTCTCATTTCTTTAGGGAATAAGCCAGGGCGCAGTTTACCTTTGATTCTTTTTCTCTTGGTATTCCTGATTTTACTTTATCAAGTGGCTGATCAAGGGTCAAATTATTCTTCCTTGCTTCACTGTCTTCAAGCAGGGGAATACAGCCGTAACTGTTATCTGTAAAACAAAACCCTCTTGGACATAAGTAGGAAACTCTTGTTTTTGGTAGTACCTGAAAATGTAAACAGAATACAAATCCAAACCTCTTATTTTAAAGAGTAGAGACTTTGACAATTTAGATTTGCTGATTTCAATTTTGGCATATTTTCTTTATATTTGTTTTTTTTTTTTCATTTCCACTAAACATACAAAATCCTTGTCGATGTGTAAAATATGTAGAATTTATATAAGTTGCATTTTCAGGTCTGCATTTCTTGTTTAAGATATTCATTTGTATAACTATTCCATGCTTATTATCTGTGAGTTATTCCTGGTTTATATTTTAGCAGATTTTCATATATATATATATTCACATGAGAATTTTTTTGGCATAAATAAAATATTTATTTTTGTATCCTGTTTTGCTCATTTTGCTATATATCTTGAGTACATGTCATGTTAATAAGCTGATCTATTATCATCACTTTTCTTGGGTACATAGCTGTTCCTTATATGGATGACTGTAATTTAACTGTTGGACATTTCTTTATTTATAGTTTTTCATTATTAGAAATGCTACCATGAGCATCCTTACATACAGATTTTTAAGTACATGGATGTCCATTTCCCCATAGACCGAAAGTGTTCATTTCTTAAACATATGTAAATCAGAGAAAAAAATGGAGAAATAAAATAGAAAAACTCGACTTCTACCTTTTTCTAGAAGTGGTTTAAGAAACACATAAAAAATTAGCATGAACATACCTCGACTGGAATTCACAAGAAGTAACTGTGATTTTAGCTTGTCAATAATAGTTTGTTGAAGTGACAGCTGTTCCTGTTGCTCACGTATTCTCTGCTCATAGTTTTCAGTCTGCTGACATAAAAACCAGTTAGCCCGATATTTACTGACAGATATGTACATACATTTACTGTCTATTAATAATTATATATAGATATGGGTTGCCCATATTGCTATTTCCCACGTATTAAGCATTTATTTATGAGCTAAAAATTGGCTCCAGTAATGTATTTATAATCATTACAAACATCTGTGATTTGAAACACTTTACAATTTAAAAAATAATCTTAAAGAAAATTTCAATTAAGAGTTCAACAGATGGTTTCTGGTCCTTTAGTTAGGATAAAAATTATAATTCAGAATTTTATCCTTAATGATAACAAAGAAAGGCATGAATAATAAAATGACGTCATATTAAAGTTCTCTATAAAAATACCCCACTAACTTAAAAAAGGTAAGATTTTGTGTCTTTTAAATAATCACACATTTGAACTTATTCTTAGAGGACAAAATAAAAAGGAAGTGTGTATAACTAAAACATTATGAAAACTAAAGGGACACATAAAAATTACAAAATCCCACTTATCATAAACTTCCTTTCTAAAAGTTTTAAGAACTTGAGAACACAGCTAATTTCTAGTGGATATCTTAAATACCTCCATTTCCCTTATGTTTTTAATCCACCCCTTTTGCTATCTACACTAATAAAAGAGAAACACGGTAATTGGCGTATGACCGCTACCCTTCCCATTGGCTAATCAGCATATCCTTATGCAAATTAACTGTCAGCCAAGATGGCGGCCGGCAGGCAGGCAGCTGGAAGCGAGCAGGGAGGCTCGCTTGCTCCAGTGACTGCAGACTCCAACGTTCCCCGCCTAACTTGCCGGCCTCTGAGTTGCAACTCTAAGCAACTATGTACTATGTTGCAAATGTAGAAGCTAAACAAAAGCCCAGAAACCAGCTTTCAGCCTGCCGGGATCTCAGAGCTGAAGTTATACATTGTTTCGATTATAGAACGGCAAACAAACCAGATACCAGCTTTCAGCAGCGGAAGCCTCACAGCTAGAGCCAAAGCTAAAGCGGGCCCAGAATAAAATAAAAAAAAGAGAAAAAAAAGGAGC
>NW_005354385.1:13550584-13553283 GCF_000412655.1 Myotis brandtii | reverse complement strand
GGGGTGGCGCTGCAACCTCCCCATCGACCCTGCCTTGAGTGTGACAGGGGGGGGTGCCCCAACCCCCCAATCGGCCCTACCCTGAGCGTGACTGAGGGTGGCATCGCAACCTCCCGATCCGCCTTGCTCTGTGCATGACAGGGGGCGGCGCCCCAACTCCCCAATCAGCCCTGCTCTGAGCCCGACCAGGGGCTGCACCTAGGGATTGGGCCTGCCCTCTGCCACCCAGGAGCAGGCCTAAGCCAGCAGGTCGTTATCTCCTGAGGGGTCCCAGACTGCAAGAGGGCACAGGCCGGGCTGAGGGACCCCCCCAAGTGCACAAATTTTTGTGCACCGGGCCTCTAGTTTTATTATAATGGCTCTGAGAATTAAGCAGTGAAAGAAGACACAATTTGCAGAATACAGATACTGTAAACCTTCAAGCAAATTTGAAGATGTTGCATTACCATTACCAAATTAGTACAAAGTCTTCAAAATATATTACCAAAAATTAATAGAGAATTTTTTTTTTTTTACCAATTTCTATCACCATAAGAACAACTAAATGACTAAACTGTAAATTCCTTGAAATGTGAGATGAGGTCCTAATAATTTCATAATGTCCCTTCAATAGATATTAAATATTTGATTTTGAGCTGATTCTTAACCAAAGTTCAAAATCAGTAAAGCTCGATTGTTTTCAGAGACTAATAAGCCTATAAATTACACAGCTGTTCCTAGATTCCCAAAATAAGTTAGCTTAAGAAATTAAAGCAAAAAAACACATTTTTCCAAGTAAAAGGTAAAATTTTATAATACACTTTAAACATAACTGACAAATAAACCAAGTGATGTGCATGCTGCCTGAGTGTAGTCTTATATAACTTGATACTTCCATAGAGCTCTGCAAGGTAACTTATACATAGGACGTATTCAGTACAAGCTTATCCTATATAATAAAAGAAACATGCAAATTAGCCGTCCCTCCGCTATGGTCGGGGAGCCGAGGCCACCTACGCCTAGCCACGCCCACAGGCTCCTGGGACCTTGCCAGCGGAGAGCGGAATGTTTGGAGAACTTGGCAGAGCAGGAGACCACTGGACATAGAGCAGAGCGAGAGAGAGGGTGGCTTGGAGGGCGCGGCTCCCTCTGTCACCCCAACTTCCTCATCACAGCTGTGGAAACTGACAGAAGGCTGGAGGAAGTCTCACCCCCACAGAATCAGCCAGAATCAGCCATTGGTCAGACAGCTCTCAGCGGCCTGATAGCCAGGATTCTCATTCACTTGCATCTCAGACCGTGACAGTAGAGAGGTGGGACTATGTCTAAAGAACAACTGTTGATACAACGTAGCTCTGCAGCCGAAAGATGCCGGCATTATCGACAGAAAGTGTCTGCAGAGCAGTGTGCCTCTGATCTTGAAAGAAGGCGGTGCCTACGACAGGATGTATTTGAACACCAGCTACTGGAAAAACGTCACTCTGATGCCAAAAAACACCGGCATTATCGACAGAAAATGTCTAAAGACCAACGTGCCTTTGAAGTTGAAAGAAGGCAGTGGCGACGACAGAATATGTCTAGAGAACAGTCATCAACAAGTACTACCAATACCGGTAGGAACTGCCTTCTCAGCGAAAATGGAGTACATGATGATGCAATCCTCGAACATAGTTGTGGTGGAATGACTGTTCGATGTGAATTTTGCCTATCACTAAATTTCTCTGATGAAAATCCATCCGATGGGAAATTTACTCGATGTTGTAGCAAAGGGAAAGTCTGTCCAAATGATATACATTTTCCAGATTACCCGGCATATTTAAAAAGATTAATGACAAACAAAGATTCTGACAGTAAAAGTTTCATGGAAAATATTTGTTCCATAAATAGTTCTTTTGCTTTTGCTTCCATGGGTGCAAATATTGCATCGCCATCAGGATATGGGCCATACTGTTTTAGAATACACGGACAAGTTTATCACCATACTGGAACTTTACATCCTTTGGATGGTGTTTCTTGGAAGTTTGCTCAACTCTATATTTTGGATACAGCCGAAGCTACAAGTAAAAGATTAGCAATGCCAGAAAACCAGGGCTGCTCAGAAAGACTTATGATCAACATCTACAACTTCGTGCATGAAATAAGTGAATTAACAAAATCGTACAAGATGCTACATGAGGTAGAAAAGGAAGCCTAATCTGAAGTAGCAGCAAAAGGTATTGCTCCCACAGAAGTAACAATGGCGATTAAATATGAGTGTAACAGTGATCCAGGTAGATATAATTCTCCACGTGTAACCGAGGTTGCTGTCATATTCAGAAATGAAGATGGAGAGCCTCCTTTTGAAAGGGACTTGCTCATTCATTGTAAACCAGATCCCAATAATCCAAATGCCACTAAAATGAAACAAATCAATGTCCTGTTTCCTGCATTAGATGCAATGACATATCCTATTCTTTTTCCACATGGTGAAGAAGGCTGGGGAACAGATATTGCATTAAGACTCAGAGACAACAGTGTAATCGACAATAATACTAGACAATGTAAGGACACGATTCACACAAATGCAGTATTATGGATTTCATCTCTCTGTGCGGGACACGTTCAATCCCACTTTATATGCAGGGAAATTAACTCAACAGTTTATCGTGGATTCATATTCAAAAATGGAGGCCAATTGGATAAATTTCATCAAAGCAAACCAATCTAAGTTGAGAGTTGAA
>NW_005354385.1:13526242-13550335 GCF_000412655.1 Myotis brandtii | reverse complement strand
TTAACACATTGCGTACCGCATAGAAATCTCTAAGACATACGCCAGGGACCGCACGTTTTTGGGCAAACTGCACGTTATTTAAATCATCATAATGCACTTTAGGTGTTGTTTTTCAATAATTATAACATTTTTATTTACAAAAACAATTAAACAATTAAAGTTCCTAGTACTTTTTTAACGTATGGTACTGCGTAAAACATTTTCCTCTATGAAGAGGGACCAAACAAAATTTACATAAGTATCTAGATTCGCTCCTTTTTCCATGGGCGTGAAAAACGAGAACACTCGTGAGCGGTCCTTAACAGATGGCGTGCGAAACACGAGAAAACTCCTGAGCGGTACGAAATGTGTTAAGCTGAATGCTCTTTTAAATGATATCTGTAAAGTCCATTTATTTGGCAAAGTAATAGCTAAAATTCATGTCATTGAATTTCAGAAATGCGGACTGCCTCACGCTCACATATTATTGATATTAGATAGTGAGTCCAAATTACGTTCCTTTAATTCCCTTTCAATGTGCACGAATTTCATGCACCGGGCTACTAGTATTATAATAAATGAATAATGTTGAAAATGAATTCATTAGCTTAGATAAATTAACAGATCAACAACTACTTCAAAATGAAGTTTTGAACTATTTCTTAAGCTACTTAATAAAGTACTTTATAAACACAAGCAAACTGTGTAATAATTTAAAAACGAAAACTTTATAGTATAGTAGGGGAAACAGAATAGCAATGGCTCACTGCTCTTTCTACATACTTATGTTATAGAAATTACAGTATTCTAGTCTAATTGTCTATATACCCAATTTCCCTTTAAACTATGACTCCTCAAGGGCAGACTATTTAGTCCTGATATCTCCACAGTATAGCAGAGTATCTGGCACATATTGAGATGCTCAGTAAACATTACTTGAACAAATAAATGACTAAAGTACTTAAAGAAGTATCAGAGAAATAGATATGCTTTCACAAGTGACCTGAAGGAAAGGACAACAGGCACTGCTTATATTCCATAAGGGAAACAGGAACAATGGAGACAAGGTCAGCAGGTGAATAAGACAAAAGGAAGTTAAGTTTGAGAAAATGGATGCAAATGATAGGCAATGTCTGAAGATTTTTCTTTTAAAAAAAGGGGAAGCTTATGCCATCAGAAAAAAACCCTACTAATTTGAGAAGAGAAAATACACAGTATTCAGAAAATAGTAAAAAAAAAAAAATTGGCCAGAAGGCTGTGAGAGGGTAAGTCCAGAGAATATTATGTCAAACTAGAGGCCCAGTGCACGAACTTTGTGCACTCGAGGTTGGGGGGGGGGGAGGGTATCCCTCAGCCCGGCCTGCACTCTCTCCAATCCGGGACATCCCTCTCGCAATTTGGGACTGCTGGCTCCTAACTGCTAACCTGCCTGCCTGCCTGATTGCCCCTAACTGCCCTCCCCTGCCGGCCTGATCACCCCTAACTGCTCTCCTCTGCTGGCCTGATCATCCTTAACCGCCTCTGCCTTGGCCCCCGCCACCGTAGCTTTGTCCAGAAGGAAGGAAGGACGACTGGAAGATGTCTGGTCGACCAGCTCTAATTAGCATATTACCCTTTTATTAGTATAGATTGCAAAATAACCAATAGAATTCAGTTTATTTGCTATGTTTGGAAACTAAAAGAAACAAAAAGTATTTTTTAAATTAAATGCTTTTGTGCAACCTGAAAAGTCCTTTTAAAAGGTCAGATAATTATTGCACTGTCACAGTATTTAAAAAGAAAACCAATTACAGAGCAAGTGCATTCCAGCACTACCAAAGACCCCATATAACAGAAAAATCACTAACAACCGCATTGAAAATGTACAACAGCAATGTCTTGTCAACACTTCTGTACAGAGCACAGACATGACAGCTAAAACAGACAGAAGAGAAGATGCTTTTGACAGCCAGTGTGTGTGAATGATTCTTTGAGTCAGATGGCAGCAACAAGTTACCAACTAAGAGATCTGCATGACAACTAACCATCCATCTGTATCAAACACCATCTGGCCAAGATGACTCTGGCTTCTGTGTATTTGACACTCCTTCCAATTCTAAAGACTAGCAAAACAAGTGGTCTACCAGCATCTAAAGAGGCAAAACAGGTTCTTAGGTACTTGTATTATAATGCACATTGTATTCTTTCTTAGTGTTCAAAAGCAAAAGTTAAAACAATGGTGATCACATATAGTACATATCTTAAATTTATTAAAAATGGCTGGCCATACATACTCTCAACTATCATAAATCAAAAGCTTGTCTTAAGAAATGTCCCTTTGTCAAAAAAAAAAAAAAAGAAAAGAAATGTACCTTTATCTAGGCAAAATTTGAATCTATCTTCAAAACTATGGCAGCATATTCTCCATAATTTTGGACATATAGCTGCATAACTTTTTATAAGTTTCATAAATATTAAAATAGAGTTCTATAAATTAAATTTTTTCTATGCTGACACTGAAAATTCTCATTTTTCATATTTCCCAAAGCACTTATTTCTAGATGAAGAAAAAAAGTCTAGTGTCCTTAATGTCATCTATAATACTCTAAATAGATCAAACATAAGTTATCTCTTCTTAAACATAATCTCTTCTCACCCTCAAGAAATATCTCAACATTCTGAAAAATACCATTGTTTCCTCCAAGTATAAAAAAATAGGAATTTAACAAATGTTGAATGAATTTAAAAAATAGTCTCAATTTAAAAACCTTTTAAGCTGTACCAAGATTAACAAAGAGAACAAAAGCTTTATTGAAGGATTTGCTTGGCTACCACAAATGCTTTCAATAGGGAGCTCCAGAGTTCATGAAGGAAGATAATTAAATATTAATTATCCCAATACATAGCACTTTAGACACAAACTAATTGTCATATCTTCACACTTTGGTAAACTAAACATCAACTTCAATTTTAAATAAATAAAAAAAAAGATTGTATAGGATTAACAACTCAGGATCCTGGTTTACACAGCTCATTCTTCACCCACTCTCTGCTATATTCTCTTATAACTAGGCAGAAGTCCTGCCCTCACCACTGCCAAGATTTATCTAGGCTGGAACTACAATTTAACAAATCAGATTATTAGGTGATGGTGTTGCCATCAATTTCACAGCATGTCAAATGATAAAGTAAGACAAACTATTTTTATTTTATAATTCTGTGTTTTGGTCCTGGTTAATTTACTTAGTCTCTTTGAGCCTTGGTTTCTTTCTCTTTGGAAATGAAAATAATATTTACCTGAAGCACTGAGAGTGCATGTATAAAATATCCGGCACATAATAAGCTCCTTGTAAACATTAATTCCTTTCCTTTAATAATGAGTAAGGTATCTATATAATATCTATTATCATAGCACAGTGATGGCAAACCTATGACACGCGTGTCACCTCTGAACTCATTTTTTTGGTTGATTTTTCTTTGTTAAATGGCATTTAAATATATAAAATAAATATCAAAAATATAAATCTTTGTTTTACTATGGTTGAAAATATAAAAAAATTTCTATATGTGACACGGCACCAGAGTTAAGTTAGGGTTTTTCAAAATGCTGACACGCCGAGCTCAAAAGGTTCGCCATCACTGTCATAGCCTATAGTACACACATCCATTAACTAAAGCTCTGATTACCAATGAATACTGGCAATTTGTCACCAGACTACCACACAACCACCCTATGCTCTAAGCCCGTTTTTTTCAGTCTTTCTTCTAGATCATTGTAACCTATAACTCAGAAGTTTCTTTTTGAGAAATCAGAGTGGTATCTCCATTGAATCAAAAACATTCTGTCAAGCAAAAACTCTGGTTGTTCAAAGCTTACAAAGAAGGTTCATAAAGCTTATAAAAATAGGCTAAAATGATTAAGGAATAATTAATGGCTGTTAATAATACAAAAATAGCATGTTTATTGAAAAAAATGCAAACAACAAAATGTCCACCATCACCACCACAACAAAAAGCCAGATATGTACAAAGTAAAAAGTGGCAGCCTCTTCCTTTTATTTGCTTTCCATTCCTCCTCAGAAGCAATTACTACTGACATTTTGGTATGTACCCTTTCAGAACTTCTGTGTACATGTATGTATATATCACTTTTAAAAAATGCAAATTGTTCTGTAATCAAATTTTTCAACACCTCATTATCCTCATATGATCATTTCACTGAATACTTACTATGCAACAAAATCAGAGAGCTATATATTCTTTATATCTCATTTATTCCTTACACTAATCTTCTGAGGAGGTTACAGATGAGAAAACGGAGGCACAAAGAGGTATAAAATAACATGCCCAAAGTTTCTAAGTAGGTAGTAGAGATGGGATTTGAATCTAGGTTTGCCTGATCAAGCCCCTAAATAACCACTATGGCATATCATGTGAGTATATCTAGCTCTACTGAGGTCCTCTGTTTGCTATATACTTTTCCCTTAGACCAGCGGTTCTCAACCTGTGGGTCGTGACCCCTTTGGGGGTCGAACGACCCTTTCACAGGAGTCGCTTAAGACCATCGGAAAACACATAAATAATTACATATTGTTTTTGTGATTAATCACTATGCTTTAATTATGTTCAATTTGTAACAATGAAAATACATCCTGCATATCAGATATTTACATTATGATTCATAACAGTAGCAAAATTACAGTTATGAAGTAGCAACGAAAATAATTTTATGGTTGGGGGTCACCACAACATGAGGAACTGTATTAAAGGGTCACGGCATTAGGAAGGTTGAGAACCACTGCCTTAGACAATCTCATCCCCAGTGGCTGGTTATATGCAAGACTCAAATTTCTTCTTCTAGTCCAGACTTCTCCTCTGGCCTCCAGATCTATGTGGCCAAGTGCTACTAGAAAAGCATTTCAAATTTTACTTATTCAAAATTAATGATTACCTTCCCTCAAACCACCTCACTGTTCCCCCACCCCACCCTGCTGCCTGTAAAATTAGGTCCTTTGCTAGTATTCCTTCTTTCAGTATCTGGCAACACTGTCTATCCAGAAAGCTATAACTATACTTGACATCTATACTTGTTCTATAGCCAATCCATTACTGTCAATTTTAATCTTAAATATTTTCCAATCTATCCCTTTTTTCACCTTCAATGTAGCCATCACAGTTCAAGCCATCACAACTTTAATAAACTACTGCAATGGCCTACCTATTCTCCTTAAATCTATCAGTCAATACATTCTCTTTACACTAGTTACTGTGTTCTTTGCAAAATGCAAATCTAACCATAATACCAAATCTCCCCCTCCCATCCCCAAATCTTAAATGGTTTCCTACTGCTCTTAGAATAAAGAACCAAAAGTTCTCAATATGGCCTCTAACCCTCTACATAGTCTTGCCCCTGGCTCTTCTCACTGCACTATTTCCCTTATATTTTCAGTTCTTTTAGGCCAATGGGTCTTTATAACACAGGTCCTTATACCCAGAAAGCAACACCCTCCTCAACCCAGCCCTTTCAAAAATCACTTCATAAAGATTATCTTCTCGGACCTCTTAGATTAGGTGAAGTAGACAATCTAATAACAGTTTCTTCCTGATACTTATCAGACTTTGAAACTTTACATTTCTGAGATTGACTAGTCTCTGCTTTGCTAGACTGTGCCATCATTCCACAAAGCAGGGAGCGTGTCTGCTTATCATTGCAGACTCAATACTTACAGCAGTTTCTGTTATATTAAGTAAGGTGCTCAAAATAGTTTTGAATAAATATCAGAATTTTAATTTTTCTAATTATTAGTGGATCTTCTTGAACCTAGCATAACTGTCTAAAAGTTTTGACAGGACATATTTCTGGAAATAAAAACCTGGAACAAAGGATACATTTTAAATTCTGATAGGTGCAAATGAGTCTATGGCAAAGTACTAACAGTACAATAGAAGAAGTGAGGCTTTGATTAGAAACAGCCAGAAGCACCCTTATTCTAGTATCAGTAGTTTCAGTAGAAAAAACATATAGAATGAACTGCTCTGTTCCCACCAATACTTTACACAGAGAAATATGTTTTTTGGGAACACAGAAAGGAATAAAAGGGTGGTAAACAATGAGATAATTTACATCTTAAGTAAAAGTAAAGGCATTAAAAAAATAAAATAGTACCTACAATAAAGGCATTTTATGCTTTCATGCAATCCTTTTAAAACACGTTTTACAAACTTTAGAGGTAACATAAGCCTTCTGGCCAAGATAACATTTCAGATGGGCCAAGACCAGCTCTAGAGAAAAATAATCTGACAAGATAGTCCTTAAGAATTTACATTTATTGTCAGAAAAACAGTATTGGATCTGTAATTTAAGATAAAAAGAGCATAGTCAAATTTAGTCTTATTTGAGGTCTTTACCTTAGACCAGTGGTCGGCAAACTGCGGCTCGTGAGCCACACGTGGCTCTTTGGCCCCTTGAGTGTGGCTCTTCCACAAAATACCACGTGCAGGCGCGCACGTACAGTGTGATTGAAACTTCGTGGCCAATGCGCAGAAGTCGGTATTTTGTGGAAGAGCCACACTCAAGGGGCCAAAGAGCCGCATGTGGCTCGCGAGCCGCAGTTTGCCGACCACTGTGAACTCACTGGTTAGTATCTTTCACCTTTCTTATCAGTACAAAGAAAAATCAATTTACAGCACAGCACCTGAACTATCTTAGAATTATGATTTCTTTCTTTCTATAAGACGTTGATTTTTCTCTTTTAATCAAGAACTGGGCAGGAAGAGACAAATTCACTTTATTCTATATTTTTCTTCTTAACAAGGAGAGTTATATTTTCTGATTGCATAATACAAAGGATCCTGGAACAAGCAGATCAGTTATAGAAAGTTTTCTGTAACGTAATCATATGTGAATATGGTAATCTGACTTTTAAATGGCAGTGTTAAAATTTTCAGATGTTTTTATTACGTTATTACTGATTCTTCTCTTAGAAAGTTGGTTAAAAAATAGAAGGTACTTAACTCTTTATTAAATATATTTGTTTTCTACCATAGAACAGTGGCAGAAATGGACAAGTGAGTAACTTAATAAAACTTACTACATATTTAATTCCACATTATGGAATCCTGTGATATTGGAAACTCTCCGGGCAAATTTAGCTTAGTCAGCCATAAGATGTGTGGCAAAACTGCTATTTCCCCATATACATTCTCATTCTCTTTTTTAGTAATATAAACTATTATCTTGGCATATGGTCATCCAGCTAGGGAATATATTTACCAGCCTTCCCCCCTACGAGGTGTGACCACGTAACTAGGTGCTAACTAACAGCATGTGAACAGAAGTAACCTGTACAAATTCTGGACCATCTCTTTCTTTCTCACCCCCTGACCCCCAAGCACACTGGCAGGTAATAGTAACATATAGAGCAGCCACTGTGATTCCAGAGACACAAACCACATTTTAAGGATTCTCAACCTGCCTACCAGCCCTGGTTACTCAACTCTGAATTGTTATCTGAGCAAGAAATAAACTTCATATTTTCTTTATTGATTAAGGTATTACATATGTGTCCTTATTCCCCCATTCCCCCCCCCCCCCACCCCCCCGCGCCCCCTTGTGTCTGCGTCCATTGGTTAGGCTTATATGCATGCATACAAGTCCTTTGGTTGATCTCTCCCCCTTACCCCCACTCTCCCCTATCTTCCCTCTGAGGTTTGATGGTCTGATCGATGCTTCTCTGTCCCTGGATCTGTATTTGTTCATCAGTTTATGCTGTTCATTATATTCCACAAATGAGTGAGATCACGTGATATTTATCTTTCTCTGACTGACTTATTTCACTTAGCATAATGCTCTCCAGGTCCATCCATGCTGTTGCAATGGTAGGAGTTCCTTCCGTTTTACAGCAGCGTAGTATTCCATTGTGTAGATACACCAAACTTCTATCTGATTTAGCCACAATATTTCTTGGTCTCTCCGTAACAACAGCTTATCCTCTACAATAACTAATTCAGAGGCCAAGCCAACTCTATCACTGCCCTATGTAATAGTCTCTTCTCTTATTCTGTAAGTGTATTAGAATTGTCTATGTCAGGAGCTATTGTGATTTAAACATTCCTCTTTTTTGTAAATCAGAAAACCTCTTAGTGCAGATACATATGAATGCTTACACAAAGAAAAAAGAAGAATAAGCAATATTAGACAGTGAACCCTTTAAGTCAGCGGTTCTCAACCTGTGGGTCGCAACCCCTTTGGCGGTCGAATGACCCTTTCACAGGGGACGCCTAAGACCATCCTGCATATCAGATATTTACATTACGATTCATAACAGTAGCAACATTACAGTTATGAAGTAGCAACGAAAATAATTTTATGGTTGGGTCACAACATGAGGAACTGTATTTAAAGGGCCAGAAGGCTGAGAACCACTGCTTTAAGTGCATGCTCTATGTTTTATTTATTTTTGAATCCCAGGCATTTATTATGTGCCTGGCACATCCTAAATTGTTTGTAGGACGAATGAAAGAAATATTAACAGCTTTATATTCTACCCTTTTTTGGTAAGAGATGTATAGATCACAAAATAAGAATTCATCCAAGAAAAGAGGAGACTATATTAGGGTCATAGCAAGAGGAAGAAAACAGTTTGAAAGCCTGAAATGGGCTATGATTTATCCAGGTTATTATAGTGAATATGAAGTTTAGAGTCACATAAACCTAGTTTCGGTATAGATTCTGCCACTTAGGTTGAAAAACTAACTTTATTGAGTATCAGTTTCATCTGAAAATGGGCTCACAATGCTGACATTGTAGGGCTAAGAGGATTTACATATAAATTTAAAGTATGTAACAATTTACTAGACACTTAGATAGGAGGTTCTAAGACAAACAATTTAAAGGCATAGTGGCAGGACTGCCTAGGCACAACAATGGAAAATCTGGTATAGAAAAGAGAAAAACAGTATTTAGGGGTCAGGGAATGTAAATATACTTGATGATCAATAGTAGTATGAGGGATCATCCTTTAAAACTTGTGAGGTAATTTAGGATACATAAAAAGGCAACTTATAAAACTCTTCACTCCTTTGAAATGGTGTAAGTGAGAAAAAAGAATGGATATATAAGTTCAGGTCTGACATCAATTTAATGTGCCATCCAAATGGAAATGAGATATATGAGTCTAGAGCTCAGAGGGCAGGTCTGGAGTAAGATAAATGTGGGAGTCATTCTTATAGGTATCTGAAGCCACAGGAAAAGATGCGATAGCTTATATAAGACTATAAAGTAAAAAGCACATAAGGGGAGGTAAGGGTAAGCGGGGTCACACGGGCTCGCCTTGCGCGTTCTGACCCGGCCCTTCGGGGGGCGCTCCGGGGCGATTCCCCCTCGGAGGGGCTCGGCCTGCGGGGTCCCCACAGCAGCTGCGAGCGGGCGGGTCGGCCTCCTCCCCTTTACAAAAGCCTCCAACTCAATCACCTTTTGTGCCCTTCCCTCAGAAGGAAAAGCATCTCCATCCTTCGCATCGCTGACTTCGGCCTCAGGGTGCCCTGTCCCCAGCAGCCTGGCACTTCCGTCGGTCCCGGTGCGCCCTCCGTGGAATTGTTCCCACCAGGGGTGTCCGTTATTGCAGTTTGATGACTAATGCCTGCTGCCTAAAGATTGAAGGTCTGAGGCAAGACTTCCCATTACTACTTAATCAAGAGGAACTGAGTTTGAAACATACTCTCTTAAAGAGACTTTGGGAGCAAGAAGTGTTCAGGCAGGTTCCTCTGTCAGACTCAGAGGATGCTGGCCATTGATCTTTCTCCTTATGACTTTTTCTGTCTTCATGAAGAGAAGTCCAAGGGGGAAAAGATTATCACTGGATGCCTGACACATTATTCTCAGCTCTGCTTGCTCAGAACTCTGCCAGGTGAGGAGGGAGACACAGAAAGGGAAGAATGGGTGCAGGATTGCTGACATCTTGGTCACAGGACTTGGTGACCTTTGAGGAAGTGGCAGTGGACTTCTCCCAGGAGGAGTGGGCACTCCTGAACTCTGCTTAGAAAATCCTGTACAGAGATGTGATGATGGAGAACTTTAGGAACCTGGCCTCCGTGGCAGGATATCTCTGCAAATACAGTCTGATCACTGAAGTGGGACAGGAAGCACTGAGGCCAGGGAAGAGAAGAATTCTCCAAGGGGCCTGTTTAGTTTCAGGCTGGGCTACTCAACTTAAATCAAAACATGCAATTCCTATGCAGAATGTTCCTGAGGAAAAAACTTCTAATGGCATAAAAACGGACAAGTGCAAAACCCTGTTGGAGATAAACTCTGCGAATGCAGTGACTATGGACAAAGACCTTCCCTTAGGGTGCACAAAATCTCATGTACTGAGGAGGGAAGCTCAAAATGTGATAAACATGGGAAGGTTTTTACTGGCCCCTTGTCCCTTCAGAAATGTGCGAGACTTCACACTGCAGAGAAACCTATGAATGTAGTGACTGGGAAAATACTCATTTTTCACCCTTCCCTTAAGAAACATGTGAGATCACACAGTGGAGAGAAGCCTTATGAATGTAATCATTGTGGAAAATTCTTCAGCCAGAGCTCTCATCTTAATGTGCACAAAAGAACTCACACTGGAGAGAAACCCTATGACTGTAAGGAATGTGGCAAGGCTTTCACTGTTCCTTTCTCCCTCCAAAAACATATGAGAACCCACACTGGAGAGAAGCCCTATGAATGCAGCGACTGTGGGAAAGCCTTTATTGATCAGTCATCCCTTAAGAAACATCGACGCTCTCACACTGGAGAGAAACCTTATGAGTGTGATCAATGTGGAAAATCCTTCAGCTCGGGCTCTTATCTTATTGTGCACAAGAGAATGCACACTGGAGAGAAAACCTATGAATGTAGAGAATGTGGGAAGGCCTTTAGGAATTCCTCTTGCCTGCGGGTACATGTGAGAACTCACACAGGAGAAAAGCCCTATAAATGTATTCATTGTGGAAAAGCATTTAGCACCAGCACTAACCTTATAATGCACAAGCAAATACATATTGGGCAAAAACTTTAAGAATGAAATGACTACAGGCTAGCTGTAAGTGGTCCTTTACACCTCATTCCTTAATCTAGAACTCACACTGGAGAGAAACCTCATTGTGACCAATGGTGAAAGCCTTTAGGCACAACTCTCAACTTACCTTATACAGGGAGCAACCTTGAAATAAACTAAAAGGATGGCAGTCATAGGCTACTGATTATACAGCAAGGACATACAATAGTATTTGGCTGTACCAACCCTGGGCTGCTTGTTTCTGGACTTCATGTAACATGAAAAAAAAAAAAAATAAGCTCCAAACTGGATTAAACCACTCTTGTGGGAAGATTCTGTTACAATGGATTTCACTCTCAATTGATAGATCTCATATGTGGCCAGGTTTTATGAATCCTTCTAGTATAGTTGAAAACAATGTATATTCTGTAATTATCAGGTGTAATAGATTTATCTGATAGATAAATTTACTCTGTTTATTAAATCTGTATCATTACAAACCTTAAAAAAAAAAGCACATAAGGCCTTGAAAAACTCTAATATTTAGAGGCCTGGCGATAGAGAAACCTAACAAAAGAGACTGAGGAAGTGGGGCTCAAGAGGGTATGAGAAAAATCAAACATGGTGCTGGAATGTTAAAGAAAATAGTGTTTAAAGGAAGAGGTAATACAAGAGATACAGTCAGTTATGAAATGAAATGAAGTAGCTCAATATGTATGAACATGAAAGACTATCAATTTTAGGCAAATAAATTATAAAAATGAAATCTGTGGTCAAGCAGATTTTTTCAAATCCAGCTTTACTACTAGCTTTACTACGTATTAGTTATGTAGTTATGTGCTTGTGGTCAAGTAATTTCACCTCTCTGCACTTAATTTTCCTCATCTGAAAAATGAAAATATTTCCTTATAAGATTTGTGTGATGATTAAATTTGATGATTGTAAAGCACTCTGACAAACAAAGGCCTCACTAAATCTTAGTGATGATGACAATGAAGATAAAAATATTTAAAAAAACTTAAAACCTTTTTCAGATTGGCATGAACCTATTTTTGATAAAACATGATTCACATATTCTAGAAGGATTTATATCAATTTACTAACAATGGTTACCCCTGAGGAGTGAGAAAGAGGACCATTACTTTATATTCTGTATATCTTGAATTATTTGCATTTTTATCAATAAGCATGTGCTGCTTTTATAATATTATTTTAAAAATCACTTACCTGCCTTGTCTTTGTCTCCCTTATTAATTTGAAATACTCAAATGCATCTGCTTGATAGAATATTCTTGAATGAATGTAGCACATTGACTTCTCAAAGAGGGGCCTCACAGTCTTAAATTGCAGTGAACTAGAAGAAACACTGTGACAAGGACTGGCTTGGTGTGTGAACAGCTAAATGGTAAAAGCCTGTTCAAACTAATGAATGACAGATGGACAGCAATAAAACAGCTAGTAAGGAAATCTAGATTACACCAATTCTATTTTTTTGTAATAGATTTTTTAAAGGTTGTGGTAAAATATATACAACATAAAATTTGCCATTGTAACCAGTTCTAAGTGTACAGTTCTGTGGCATTAAATATACCCACATTGTTGTGCAACCATCACCACTATCCATCTCCATAACTTTTTCATCTTTCCCAAATGAAATTCTGTACCTGTTAAACACTAACTCTCCATTCTCCTCCCCCAGGCTCTAAAAACCACCCTATTTCTGTCTCTATGAATTAGACTACTCTAGGTATCTCATAAAAGTAGAATCATCTTTTGTTGTGAGTCTTATTTCACTTAACGCAATATCTTAAAGGTTCATCTATGTTGTACCATGTGTCAGATTTCCTTCCTTTAAAGGCTGAATAATATTCCATTGTATGTATATATAGCATTTTGTTCATCCAAACATTTTGTTAAGACTAGAGGCCAGATGCACGAAATTCATGCAAGGGGCTTGGCCCTCAAAGCCGCGGCAGCTTGCCTTGGCCCTTGCAGCCCAGGCTTCGTCCGGAAGGTAGTCGGGAATGACGTCCAGAAGGTCGTTCGGCTGTCCGGTCTAACTAGCATATTATGCTTTTATTATTATAGATGGTATTACCTTGACTGATTTTGTATGTTAACCATCTTGCATTTCAGGAATAAATCTGATTTGGTCAAGGTGTGTAATGTTTGTAATATATGCTGCTGAATTAGATTTGCTAGTATTTTGTTGAGGATTTTTACATTGACATCTGTAAAGGATATTAGTTTAGTTCTCTTGTACTGTTTTTATCTGGCTTTGGTATCAGGGTAATGCTGGCCTCAAAGAATGAGTTAGAAAGTGTTCTATCCTAATCAATTTTTTTTGGAGAATTTAAAAAGGATTGGTGTTAATTCTTATTTGAAGGTTTGGTAGAATTCATCAGTGAAGCATCTGGGTCCTGGACTTTCTTTGTTGGGAATTTTTTGATTACTGTTTCAATCTCTTAGATTTTTTATTTTTCATGATTTAGTCTTGGTAGCTTGAATGTTTTTAGCCATTTGTCTATTTGATCAAGGTTATCCAATTTGCTGGTATGCAACTTTTCCAAGGTTGTCCTGTTGCTTTTCTTATTCTCTTTCTCCTTGGTACCTCTTTCTCCTGTCACTTCAAATATCATCTCTATAAAGACAACTTCCAAAGTTGTATTTCCAACTGGTACCTTATTCCAAAGATCCATATTTCAAATGCCTGCTGATCATCTTCCCCTGGCTCCTGATCCAACATGTGAACTCAAAATATCCAAGCCAAATAAAATAATTTCCTATACTAAAATCAGCATTCTCTACTTATGTGGCTGCATCCATCTTCCATTCATCCAGGCTAAAAATCTTGAAAGTGCTCAAAATGGTATTTAAAACTTAGGTCTGACTTCAGAGCCTTTGATCTTATCTTCATACTAGTGACCCAGTGTGCGAAGTCACACGAGACCCAGACCCGCGGGGAATTGCGTGAGACCTGGGACCCCAAACCCTGTTGCGCTGTGGGACTTCCCCAAGTCCCGCCGTGCCGCGAGACCCAGAGTAAAGTCCCACTGTGCTGCGGGACCCAGAGTCAAGTTTCGGCCTGCCCGTGTGTGCCTCGCTGCGCACGCAACTCCGCCCACCCATGCGCACCTCACAGCGTGCACACGGTCCCACCCACCCGTGCACATCTTGCCACGCACTCAGCCCCGCCCACCCACGCGTGCCTCATCACACACGCAGCCCTGCCCACCCACGTGCACCTTGCCACGCACACAGCTTCCTGGTGACCTGTCTTTGGTCGTTACGGCGTTAGGGCCACTGGGTTTTTATAATATAGACTAGAGGCCTGATGCACAAAATTCGTGCAAGAGTAGGCCTTCCTTCCCCCAGCTGCCGGCACTGGCTTCCCTCTGGCATCCGGGACCCGGGCTTCCCCCTGGCTGTCGGCAGGCACCCGGAACCCAGGCTTCCCTCACAGCCCCAGCTTCATCCGGAAGGTCGTCCGGAAGAATGTCCAGTCTAATTAGCATATTACACTTTTATTATTATAGATAGAAGTTTGAGAACTTGTTACTAAGGACTATAAGTGAGAAATAACTAGCTTGCTTTACTTTAAATTTCAATGTCATTTCTGGGAGTAGATACATGAGGAGAAGTTAGTGATTTACATTTGGTACTTTTGATTCTGTAAGTTCAAAAACAATAAATGTTTCATAAAATAAAATCCCAAGAAATGTCAAAAGGAAGTATAAGTGTCTTCACACATGTTTTAGAAAAAGTTAAAAATAAATGAGATTTAAAGTATAAAACCCAATGTCAGAACTCTTATTTCTTTGTGTTACAGGCATACTTTGTTTTATTGCACTTTGCTTTGTTGTGCTTCATAGATATTTCCTTTTCATCAGCACTGAGCCAAGACTCTCTACCAGCGAAAAGATTATGACTTGCTGAAGGTTCAGATGAATTTACTGAATAAATCTGATGTACGACACTGCGTAAGTTTAAGGTATATAGCACGTTATTTTGATATATGTATCCTATATAATAAAGAACTAATATGCAAATGGTCATCACATCCTCACACCATCACGCAGTAACGGCTCAGACACTCAACACTGGGGAGAGAGGAATGGGGACCAGCCAGGCACAAATGAGCTTGCAAGAGAGGAATGGGGACCAGCCAGGCTGCGGCCCAGGAGAGGGACAAGGCGCCTGCCCTGCGGTCCTGGGCGCCAGTGGCTATGCCTGCGGCCCGGGAGAGGGACAAGCCACCCGTCCCACGGTCCTGGGCACCAGCGCCTGCGGCCCAGGAGAGGGACAAGCCCCTGCCTCACGGTCCCAGGTGCCTGTGGCTATGGCACAGGCGAAGCCGCCCGCCCACGGTCCCCTGCAGCTGTGGCCGGCACGGGAGAAGCCGGCTCGGGTCCTGGGTGCCTGCAGTCAGCCAGAGAGAGAAAAGCCCAGGTCCTGAGTGCCTGCAACTGGCCGGAGGAGGGAATCCTGGGTCCCGGGTGCAGAGCGAGACAGAGGCGGTTAGGGGCAATCAGGCCAGCAGGGGAGCAGTTAGGGGCGATCAGGCAGGCAGGCAAGAGGTTAGGAGCCAGCGGTCCCGGATTGCGAGAGGCAATCAGACATCCCCTGAGGGGTCCCGGATTGGAGAGGGTGCAGGCTGGGCTGAGGAACCTCCCCCCAACCCCGTGCACGAATTTTGTGCACAGGGCCTCTACTATATTATAATATAATAAACATTGTAGTGTTATCACATTACATAATTATAGTAAAATGTTATTGTCTATATTCATTTTATTGTTCATTAGATCTCTGTCTTATTTACTACTTGTTTGTACCCTTATTTGCCACATGTTTGTACCTTAAACACCATCAATCTTATTTCCCTCCCCCACGCCATCCCCTGGTTACCACCATTTAAATGTTTTTTATAAGTCTGACTTTTTAGATTTTTCATATAAGTGATACATGATAACCCTTCTAATTTCTGGCCACCACCACCTCCGATATGCAAACTTATTTTCATTTGCAGCTATTTTTTTTCCCTTTTGTTCCCTCCAGTACCCAGAGGAATAGATGTTTCTCCTCTTGTTCATAGTAAATTCCTTAACCTATTCCTGACCAATGGGTTGGCCTCATTTCCTTCCTCTTACCATTTGGTCCTTTAACCATTTCCTTACCCTATACATTCTAATTAAGAAATGTTATCCACATTCAAGGCTATAATGAAACCTGTTATTCTATTTTATTTATTTTTTATATTTTTATTGATTTCAGAGAGGAAGGGAGAGGGAGAGAGAGAATCATCAATGATGAGAGAGAATCATTGATCGGTTGCCTCCTGCACGCCCCCTACTGGGGATGGAGCCCGCAACCCAGGCATATGCCCTTGACCAGAATCGAACCCTTGACCCTTCAGTCCGCAGATCAACGCTCTATCCACTGAGCCAAGCCGGCTAGGGCAAACCTGTTATTCTATACTCTGCATCTACAATCTGCAAATCAGAACTCTACACAGGCTCCTAGATCCGTATTTGCAAACATCTACTAAACACTCCACCTGCATGCCCCATAGGTAACTAAACCTAACAACTAAAACCGCATTAGACATCATATTTCTCTTTCTCCAAATTTGCACTTCTTCTCATTATTGGTTTCAGTTATCAGCACCACCATTAACCCAGTTTCTATTCCAGATATTTGGTTATCATTCTAGAATCCAGGCTGTCACCCTTAGAAGTAGCCTGCATTCAGGTGTCACCTGCTTTCCATTCTTTATCTCCTACATAAATCTTAGATCTCTTTTCCAATTCATTCCTAATACTTAATTTAACTCCTTATTTTGATTGCTTGAAATGGATGTCATTCATTTTTTCTTTTAAAAACAGAAGTATAACATAATTATATATTAAAAGTACATTAAGTTCAACTTGATGGTTGCCACTTACTTTTAAATTCCTGGCTCTTAGAACATTGCTTAGCATTGATATGTTTGTTGAGCTGAATTCCATAGTGTTCTCTATCCTATCTTCTATCCCACAGTCTTTTATATAACTATATACTAGACTTTTCTAAAGCATATATTAATCCTTCAGTAAATTCTGACTGAATAAGAATAAAGTACAAACTACTTAGTCATATTAATCACTGAGCCATAATATACCTTCACAACTTCTTTTAGGAATCATAGGATCACCTTATAGTATACTGTGTATAGAGGTAATTTTACAAAGCTGAAACTTCTGGTAAGTCCTTAAATATTTCACTGAGATAGTCTATTTTTCTGTTATAGTTAAAGATGGAAGACTATTATAAATTAATAACAAATTAGTTCTAGGATATTTAAAAATTTTTACAGTCTTCCTGCTTGCCAAATAACAATGTAAAAATAAAACAAAACATGCCCAGACAGCGTGGCTCAGTGGTTGAGCACTAACCTATGAACAATGAGGTCATGGTTCCATTCCCGATCAGGGCACATGCCTGGGTTGAGGGCTTAATCTTCAGTGTGGGGGATGTAGGAGGCAGCCAATCAATGATTCTCTGTCATCATTGATGTTACTATCTCTCCCTCTCCCTTGATCTCTGAAATCAATAAAAATATATAAAAACAAAACAAAACACAAAACTAAGACAGTGATACTTCTTTCAGTTCGTGATTTTATGTAAAAACTATGAAACTAATATAAAATACTGAATGTCAATTATAATTGAAAAAGAAATTATGAAAGACCATTTGTAATATTTTCTTTATACAATCACCTTTAAATGAACTCTTCCCACAGGTCACATAAAAATCTCAGATTATATCCATTAATATATCCCCATGTTTCAGTACTTATAGTTCTTCAAGACCGTTTCTAACAATATAGTATTTTTTCAATAGCAAAAGACTCTCAAATTCCATTTACCAGGATAAATAACTTTGAAAACCAAAACCATATACCTTTTGCTGTAGTTCTTTTACTGCAGAATCTCTATCCATGCATGCCTGTCGGTAGGCTTCATAAGCTTTATTGAGTTGCTCACCAATGTTTTTATCCATTCCTCTCTGTCCTGTAGCATCACTATAAAGGATGGAGTAAATGACAGGTCTGGAAAATAACCAGAACAATTTATCGCTATTAAGTTAGATAAATCTCACTTTAAAAATGTGTCTTTAAAGAAAGTTCTATATGGTCTATCATGAACATTATAGCATCAAGTACTATAAAGGTTTATAAAGGCATAAAAGTCTCATCTTAAATCCTAATAAGAAATACTTAACTTCTACATTTTTAAAAATATTCTTTACTAATGTTTAAGAGGCAAGCGTGGTTCCAGTTCATAAAGATGCTACTTTGAAAATAGTAAAGTGCAACCTAAAAATGGAGAAATATAAAAGGCCATTTTGTTATTAATACTTTATAGAAATGCATAACAGAATTAACAACATGGGAAGAGATTTCTTTTTACTAAATGGACAGTTACTCCCACTTACAAGGTGATTTCTCACTACACTGAAATTAGAGCAAAATTAAATACACAATAAATGTTTGTGGATGAAGTTCACACTGTTGTTATCACAGAGCAATTAAGATGTGTGAAAATGCTCTTATTTTAGCACAAAATCTAGGGAGAACTGCTGTTGGATTGTGTATTTAAAAAGAAAAATCACGTTCCTTCAAGTACTGCCCCCACTCCATATTAGTTTTCCAACTTCCCTGCTGTTTCTGAACTACAGGTGATTTACTCAGTGGAAGTAATTTGGTTTTATCATCTCAATTTGCATAACATCTCTAACCACATACCTTAGCTCTGAGCAGAGAGCCATCCAATAATTCCTCCTGTCCAGCTGTAAAAACCATACCACAGGACCTTTCTTTTAACCCTCTGAAGGCCACAGAGTAGACAAAGTTCTCTATCAGTTATAGGAGGTATTGGGAGTACCAAATTATTTAGCTTCTTCTTTTTTTAATTTAAATTCTTTGTTTAAAGTATTACATGTCTCCTTTCCCCCCCATTGACTTCTCCCCGGCCGCTCCCACCTCCCCAGCACATGCCCTCCCCCCGCTACTGTCTGTGTCCATTGGTTATGTTTATATGCATGCATACAAGTCCTTTGGTTGATCTCTTACCCCCATCCCCCAGGCCTTCCCTCTGAGGTTTGATGATCTGTTCAATGATTTTATGTCTCTGGATCTATTTTTGTTCATCAGTTTATGTTGTTCATTATATTCCACAAATGAATGAGATCATGTGATGTTTATTTTTCTCCGACTGGCTTATTTTGCTTAGCATAATGCTCTCCCGGTCCATCCATGCTGTTGCAAATCGTAAGAGTTCTTTCTTTTTTACAGTAGTGTAGTATTCCATTGTGTAGATGTACCAGTTTTTTAATCCACTCATCTGCTGATGGGCACTTAGGCAGTTTCCAAATCTTAGCTATTGTAATTTTTGTGATTAATACTTTATAGAAATGGACAACATAGGGGTGCATATATTCTTTCTGATTGGCATTTCTGATTTCTTGGGATATATTCCTAGAAGTGGGAGTACTGGGTCAAATGGGAGTTCCATTTTTAATTTTTTGAGGAAACTCCACACTGTTTTCCACAGTGGCTGCACCAGTCTGCATTCCCACCAGCAGAGTTCCTTTTCCTCCACATCCTTGACAGCACTTGTTATTTGTTGATCTGTTGATGATAGCCATTCTGACAGGTGTGAGCGGTACCTCAATGCTGTTTTGATTTGCATCTCTTGGATGATTAGTGACTCTGAGCATGTTTTCATATGTCTCTTGTCCTTCTGTATGTCCACTTTTGAAAAGTGTCTATTTAAGTCCTTTGCCCATTTTTAGCTTCTTTACAATTGGAAATTCTTCACAATATCAGTTTCTAATCTTTCATAATGTCTTTCATTTTATCTTTGGGTACATAATGCTTTTAATTTAGTATTTTACATTAAGGTATAATTCATATAATATAAAACGCACCATTGTAAAATGTACTTTTTTGTTTTTTAGTGTATTCCCTATGTTGTACAATCATCACCACTATGATTCCAGAACATTTTTGTCACCACATAAAGAAACACTGTACCTATTTGCAGTCCCAATTCTCTCTCCCTCCATCCCTGGCAACCACTGATTGGCTTTCTAATGCTATACATTTGACTATTTTGGACATTTCACATAAATGGAATCATACAATATATGGTCTTTGTGTCTGGCATTTTTCACATGGCATAAAATTTCCAGGGTTTATCCATGCTTTAGCAAGTAATAGTTCTTTATTGCTTTTTATGCCTGAATAATATTCCACTGCAGATATACACATTTTGCTTAGTCGTTCTTCAATTAATGGGCATTTAGGTTGTTTCCATATTTGTGTGAACATGTTTTCAATTCTCTTAGATATATACCAAGGTGAAAAACTGCTGGGTCAGATGGAAATTCTGTTTAACTTCTCAAGGAACTGCCAAAACTGTTTCCAAAGAAGCTGTATCATTTTATATTTCCACTAGCAAAGTACAACAGTTTCAATTTCTTCACATCTTCACCAACCTTTATTGTCCATTTAAAAATTATATGCATCCTAGTGCATATAAAATTATACGTTAAGTGGTACCTCACCATAGCTTTGATTTGCATTTCCCTAAAGATGTTAAGCATTTTTCCACTGTCTACTGGTCATTTGCATATCTTCTTTGGAGAAACGTCTAGTGAAGTCCTTTGACCACTTTTTAACTGGGTTATCTTTCTAATGCTGACTTGTAAGAGTTCTTTATATATTCTGAAAACTAGAGACTTATCATATATATATATATGTATATGTATACATATATTATATCTTATGTATTATCTATACATTATATATGTAATATATACACATATATATGTACATATGTGTATATATATAATTTGTAAATATTTTCTTCCATTGTTTAGATTGCCTTTTCATTTCCTTGACAGTATCCTTTGATATGCAAAGTTTTAAATTTTGATGAAGTTCAATTTATCTATTTTTCTTCTTTTGCTGCTTGTGCTTTTTGTGTCATATCTAAGAAATCACTGCCTAATCCAAGGTCATACAGACTATCACCTATGTTTCCTTTTAATAATTTCATAATTTTAGCTTTAGATCTTTGATCCATATTGAGTTGATCTGTATATGGTGTGAGGTAGATGTCCAGATTCCTTCTTTTGCATGTGGCTATTCAACTGTCCTAGCACTATTTGTTAAAAAGTTCTTCTTTTTCCACTGAATGGCCTTGGCACCTTTGTCAAAAAATGGATGAACATTAATCACAATACTCTTTTAAATACCTAGATAACATTTCAATCTTATTGGACAGTCTTTCATTTTAAGATAATAAATACATTCCTAGGTCAATTTTCAGGCTTAATAAAAACAATTTCAAGGTTTTTATTATGAGGACCATAGTGTCATTACTTTCTGAAGAAATTAAAAGAATGGTAATCTCTTTAAACATTCCACTCAGGAAGTTTGTTTCTACTGCTACCTCTGATAGATGGAAAAGATGAAATACTGTTAGAATAATCAACATTGCCAGGATTTCTGACATGCCATAGACATGATGGAAACACAAGTAATTAGTAGTATTAATACAATGTATCACTTTGAATACTTTATTTATATACTAAATCAATCAAAGGAGGATTTAAGGCAGCTTACACAGGAGATTACAAATAAGCATACAATCAGGAAAAGAAATATATAGGTTAGGTAGCTACAGGGAGTATAATATACTGCATATGCTAATGTAGAAATTAGAGGTTTTAAGTTATTTTATCACTGTCTTAAGAAGCCGCACATGTCAGTACAAATTGTCAATGTAAATCTCATCCATATAGATATTTAAATGTTTTTTTTAAAAATTGATTTTGGAGAGAGAGGAAGGGAGAGGGAGGGAAAGAGAGAGAAACTTTGATTGTTTGCCTCCTGTATGCAGGATGCACCTGGACCAGGGATTGAACCCACAACCTGATTATGTGCCCTGACCGGGAATTGAACCCGAGACCTTTTTGGTACATGGGATGACACTCAATCGAGCCACACTGGCCAAGGCTTCACCTGTATTTTAAAATCTGGGACAAACAAGAGCCCTGAATTGGGAACTCATCTAGTTTCTTGTTTTGTTCTATCACTATCTGACCTCTGACCTTAGTTTAGGGCCACTAAATCTTTTTGTACCCAAGTTCTTTTCTCTCTAATATAAAAAATGTTGGAATCGATTTCTAAGAAACTACTTTGTTCTACAATTCTTGAGTCTGCAAGTCTAAAAATGCATGTCTGTTCCATCAAGAAGGTGCATTCTTGTTTTAAAAATTCAGGTCCTTGAATTAGATCATACAAATGTCACTGAGTCACTGAGTAAATTCCACATGGATGCATTCTATTTCCTGAAATAAGCATGTATGCTGGGTAGATATGATTCAGGTCAATACAACTAAATAAATGATACATTTAATTCCTATCTCACAACCAAGAAGAGAATTGGGTGTTAGATCAGTGACACCGACCAGAGAAAAAGAAATCAGTCTCTGGGACCCAGCTAATTAAATTGGATAGTTTTCAAATATTAACACCTTGAACTTTAAAGCCACTTGTTCCTCTATTTTTTAAAGCATTTATTAAATGTAAATTTTATTTCACAATTTAAGAAGCAGTCACATTTCAAATACATTTTGGCATGTCTCCTGCACAGACTCTAGGGAAACATGCTCAAACCCAATTCTCACTCCCCAAGCCCAGAAAGTCCAAGCTAGAGCAACCTCTGTCTTGGAAACACTCTTCTACTTATGGTTTCACTCTTTTAAATATATTTTTAGGAAAGCCTTCCATAGTAATTTCTTTATTTCTGGGCCTGATTTGCTGGTTTCTTTCCATCACACACTAAGAAAAGTGCTCTCTCTCCCCCAATTCTCCAGAGGCCAGGGTAGTTTCCACCCACTCACCTCCATCAGGAGTTCCTTTTTTCCCCTGGTTGGTTCCCGCCAGAAGGAAAATGGGGGGCAGTAAGTTCCTATTCTGCTTCCCAGGTACAGCACGTGCCACCCAGGAGGAAGTACCAAGATAATCCCTGGGCAGCAAGTTGCTTCCTCCTTCACTGATCCTTGGTTCAATAACGAAACTGTCCTAGGCTAGGAGAGGCAGCCTGTACAAGGGAGATAATTTTATCTTCCCTTGGTAAAGTTGCCCAACTCCAACAAAAGTTTGCCAACTGCTAGGGCCAATTTTTTATTTTAATAAAATACATCCCATTACTATTGAATACAATTATAAAAAAACTAAAGTATTTGCTTGCTTACGACATGTAAAGCACTCTGTCGGGTGCAGCAAGGGGCTTCAGAGATGGCACTACCTTAAGAATTGAATTCCTTTCACAAAGTTTTTTCACCAAGTCATCATGTCCTATTATTCATATTTCCACTGATAAGGCTCCGTGCAATTAAAATACTTGCCTACAGTTACAAATTCTTAGTTCAAAGATTTTCATTCAAACTGCTGCACAGCAGTCTCCCAGAGTGCCATGGTGGATGTTCATTCAATACAACATTTACTGAGTATCAACTACGATCAGAGCTTTGTTGGGCACTACTGATGCAGTAAGAACAAAACAGACATGGAACCTATTCTCATGAAGGCACCACTAGCTGCAACTTAAAACATATATATATATATGACTACTCTGAGATAGCCAAAGGCTATAGCATTTGGAGAGGAAAGTGGTCATATCTATATATCCTATCTAATAAAAGAGAAACATGGTAATTAGCGTACGACCGCTACCCTTCCCATTGGCTAATCAGGGCGATATGCAAATTAACTGCCAGCCCAGATGGCAGCCGGCAGTCAGGCAGCTTGAAGCTAACAGGAAGCTTGCTTGCTTCAGTGACAGAGGAAGCCAACGTTCCCCGCCTGCGGCTGCCGGCCTCTGAGCTTGCAGTTTGAAACATTGTTACAAATATAGAAGCTAAACAAAACCCCAGAAACCAGCTTTCAGCCGGCCGGGATCTCAGAGCTGGAGATGATACAGTGTTTCGATTATAGAACCGAAACAAACCAGATACCTGCTTTCAGCAGCAGAGGCCTTGGCCCAGAAT
>NW_005354385.1:13510025-13525062 GCF_000412655.1 Myotis brandtii | reverse complement strand
CCCTGATTGGCCCTGCTCTGTGCGTGACAGTGGGTGGCGCCGCAACCTCCCCATCGACCCTGCCTTGAGTGTGACAGGGGGCAGTGCACCAACCCCCCAATCGGCCCTACCCTGAGCATGACTGAGGGTGGCATCGCAACCTCCCAATCCGCCCTGCTCTGTGCATGACAGGGGGCGGCGCCCAAACTCCCCAATCGGCCCGCTCTGAGCCCTACCAGGGGCTCCACCTAGGGATTGGGCGTGCCCTCTGCCACCCGGGAGAAGGCCTAAGCCAGCAGGTCGTTATCTCCCGAGGGGTCCCAGACTGCGAGAGGGCACAGGCCGGGCTGGGGGACCCCCCTCCCCCCCTGAGTGCACAAATTTTTGTGCACTGGGCCTCTAGTATATATATAAAAGGCTAAGTGTCTGTCTGTCTGACTGGTAGCTATGACACACGCTGACCACCAGGGGACAGATGCTCAACGCAGGAGCTGCCTTGATGTGCACTGGCCATTTAAAAATAAATTGCACCACGGACCTGGTGCCCACAAAGCAACACTCAGCTTCCCCAAAGTGGGACACAGTCCTCACCACCACCCCAGAGCAACCCCCCACCAAATCGCAGCCAATGCTGCCAAGACTCCATGGTGCAAGATGCAGCCCACAGCCCAGCCCAGCCTGGAAATGGTGGCTGTGGGTGCCGGGCAATGACATCACATAGCAATGCCTGGCTTCCTCTCCCTAGCAACTAGCCTCCTTGGAATTTCTTCAGCCCAGGAACACGACTTGCTTTATAGCGAAGTGCAAACATTTTACAGTTCAATCAAATGTTTGTGAAGCGTTTTCCCATGCCTCATCTCATTTGATGCTCACAGAGGTCCTGGAGTAGGTAGATAGGAGGCTCGGTAGAATTCTATTTTCTTTTCATTAGATGGAAAACAGAGATTTAGAAAGTTTAGAAACTTGACCCGACTGAAAAGAAGAAATGGTGGACCTTGAAAATTACTTCAGGTTTTCTCACTGTGCAGAATATAGACAGACACTGCTACAGTTAAATATTTTATCCTTTGTTCTCCCTGAGTGATCTATAATAATAATAATCTGCTTTGTGTTGATTTTTACTGCTGTGTTGCTGACAATTACCTGAAAGAGAAGTTGGGGTGCTTCACTGGGCTGGAAAAAGTTTAGCTACTTCAGAAAGCAGGTCTAATTAAGCAAGTTCATCTAGATATATAAAAAGCTAAGTTGACTCATGCATGCACGATACATACAAAGCTCTCACTGGCGCCAATCACACGCGTGTGTTTTGATCTGTCATTGTCGATCGTGAATTTGGTTGACATATCTATTATAGAGAAAGGGCAAATAGCGATATTAAAATATTTCTTCTAATTAATTTCTTTTCAATGTGCACGAATCCATGCACTGGGACACTAGTCTATTTATAAGGTTTAGGAAATGTTTTGGAGGTAGTGGCATTTGGATCGGGTTTTTAATTATGGGTAGAAATGACCTCACCTATTCCTTTTAAAAATATGTGTTTTTTTTAAAATTGATTTCAGAGAGAGGGAAGGAGAGAGAGATAGAAACATCAATGATGAGAGAGAATCATTAATTGGCTGCCTCCTGCACACCCCCTACTGGGGATTGAGCCCACAATCCAGGCATGTGCCCTGACCAGGAATCAGCTGGCGACCTCCCGATTCTTGGGTCAACGCTCAACCACTGAGCCACACCGGCCAGGCTCACCGATTCCTTTTGATTATCAAAGAGCAGTCATCCTTTGTAAAAGTTTCCAGATACCTATAAAGATGTTTTTAGTGTTAGATAATATCCATTCTTCACTAAACCAAATAAGGATTATATGCATTGTTTAGCTTGATTTTCCTGGTCTGGTTAAGACAATTTTTAAGTATAACAATAATGGTTACTCATAGAAATGATTGATTAGGCTAGTGCTTTACCCATGATCCTTGAAACACAAGAGTGGAAATAAAATAAAGAACAAATCCTTTATCTTCTTTGGACCTCAATTTTCCTTGATTTCAAAATTAAGGGGTTAAATAATACAATCTCCTTCAACTTTATTATTATATAGCATTTCCAAAGAAATACAAAATAGGAACTTTTCCTTGGCAAATATGATGATTTATTTTTCCTCATAAATGACACCATAGATTTAAAAAGAGTAGCCATTTTGTTTCAAATTGTATTATAAACTAGGCCTTGGTTACAAAATGGTTGATATGGCTTTCATTTCAAGATGGTGAGAAGCAAGTATATAGGATATCCTCGAAGTAAAGAGATAATACTATACTATGAAAATATGTGATATAAAACTATGAAAATTAATGACTATTTAATAACATTTATAAATTCCCTCCTAACATTTTACTAGGTAGAATGAAAAAAAGTATAGGCTTTGGATTCAGATCTCAGATCTGCAATTTTCTAGCCTATGAAGAGACTGTTCCATGATGTTATTGCTGTCTGCCCCGTAGGTTGGACTACTGCCAAAATGGAGGCTGCTTTCCGTAAACTCCCCTTAGAGATTGTCTAATCATAACTGATGTTCATTCTGACATAAATCAGTACCACTCCCTGGTCTGCTATGTGCTGGTTCCTGGAGCAGGTTGTTGTCCTGACCTGGTAGCATTAATGTACTAATACTCCTGACTATTCCTCCTCCATCCCCATTCCCACCTCCCCACCCTGTATAATTCTTTGATTCCTGCCAAGTAGCATGGGAATCCATTTCATCTTGCAGCTTTCCAAGACATGCCTCCTTTGTAAATTTTGCATAATAAACTGTATTAATAAACTGGAGTGGTGAGCCTCTTTCTTCAGTCTTGCCCTGCTCTCCACTTATGTTTTCTTACCACATACAGTTTGTAGGGTTATTATGAAGATTAAAAGAGACCATATATGAAACATATGTTATTTGTTCCTCATATCCATTCTCTTCTATTATTCTTGATTTTTAGCTTGTATGGTCATGTGACCATGTTCTGGTCATCAGAAAGTAAATGTAATTTCCAAGATGAGCTCTCCTTTTTACCTTTCTCACTTGTCTAGCTGGATGAAATGTTGTGGTGAGTCAACCAGACCCTGTGGTGAGGGCAACACTTTAGGGATGGTTAAACAAAACAGATGGTGGAACAACAAGAATGAAGATGCTTAGGTTCTTTACACTGTGGGGCTGCCAGATCAGCTCTAGGTATCTTCTACTTTGAATTGGAATATGCGAATGAAATAAAATTTCTGTCTAAGCCACTGTGTTTGGGGATCTCTTAAGAGAGGAGCTGAGCTGTTCCCTAATTGGTACAATATTCAAGACTGGTTCAGTGCTGAACACACAGTAGGTAATCCTTGCCTTTTCCCCCTTCTAATTAGAGCTTTTAATTTCTTAAGGCAGACACACATGAAAATGATTAATCATATCAGCAGTCAATTATAAATGTGTAAAAAGGTATGAACATAGCTTAATAGGGTTCTGGGAGGCACATGTAGAAGTATATGTAGGAACTCACCCAATAGTTCACTCAAGATTTGTGCATTTAATTGTATGTAAATTTCACCTCAAAAGAGCAAAAAGAAAAAGAGAACTGTTGGGCTTAACAGAGGATCTAACAATTAGACTGGGCCCTGAATATGAGAAGGATTTCAATAAGTAGAGAATGAGAGGGAAGAACATGCACTCTGAAAGGGCAGAGGTCCTGAGTAGTCTTTACTATAGTGCATTTAGGGAATGGAGGTATTCTACTTATGGAAGTCTAGCAGATGTGCGGATGAGAGGAAGTTCAGACAGGATAATCAGGGCCACCATCTAAGATTGTGCTGCGTTACAAAAACCCTAGGGGCAGCATTCATACTGGAATAGTATCCCCTAGAGATGCAGAGTGCACTAACTGCATAAACTATATGCAGCAGACTCAGTTATGGCCAGATTGTAGTAGACCTTGAAATTTAGACTTTAAGAAATTTAGACTTTAACCTGCTGACATTAAGGAGAAATGAAGGATTTACAAGTAGGAGATGCACATGTTTTACAAAGGTAAACTGAACACCAGCATGGAATATAAAACTGAGGGAGACAAAATCGGAATATACATAGGAAACTTGCTCTATTCTGGGTGGAGGATGAGGGCTTGAATAGAGCAGGGGAAATGGAAGGTGGATGGATTAAAGAGATATTTATTTCAAAGGTAAAATCAACAGGATTAGTTGGCCAATCAGATCTAGACAAGGCGGAAGCATTCAGGTCCCTACAATTCAGAATCAGTTACCTGGGATAGGGCCCTGAAATCTACATTTTGATAAGCACAGTAACCCAGGTGATACTGTTGAAGATGGTTCATCAGCCATAATTTTCAAAATACTAGGCAGACAAGTCGGAGAAAGATAAATATCACATGATCTCACTCATATGTGGGATATAATGATCAACATAATTTGATGAACAAGAATAGATCCAGAGACAAATGGTAGGGGAGGGGGGGTTAGAGAGCAACCAAAGGACTTGTATGAATGCATATTAGCATAACCAGCGGACACAGACACTGGGACGGTGGGGGCTTGCCCGGGGTGGGAATTGCTGGGGAGGGGGGCGGGTCAATTGGGGAAAAAGAAGACATATGTAAAACTTTAGACAATAATAATAATTTAAAAAAATACTAGGCAGACAAGACAGGGCTGATAGCCAGACACAGAGAAACAGGAAGAAAAATTTTGGGGGGAAAGGTATTCAATTTTGGACAAAAGTGCTTGAAGAGACATAATTAACAATAGGCAGGAAAAATGTAGCTACTAAGTGATATAAAAATCTAGAGGAAGAAATAAAGACTAACTATGCCTTCCCTCCTGCTTACATTCTTTAAGTACTGATTTGAATGTCCAGTGTTCTTTGATACAGTTAACCAGACCAAAATCTTTTTTCTATTGCAGAAAAAAAAACTAATTAAAAAAAATATTTGTTTTTATTAATTTCAGAGAGAGGAAGGGAGAGGGAAAGAAAGATGAGAAATATCAATCGGCTGCCACCTGCACATTCTCTACTGGGGATTGAGCCTGAAACCCAGACATGTGCCCTGACCAGGAATTGAACTGGCGACTTCCTGGTGCATGGGTCCACGCTCAACCACTGAGCCACACAAGCTGGGCAAAAACCCCTAAGTTTTTGAAAACAGTGGAGAGAGAAAGAAGCAATATGCATTATTGTACCACTTTATGTCATAAGATGTATACTTTTTTCTCCCAAGTATAAACCAAAAGAGAATAGACCCACTTATTATCTATATAATGTCAGAAGGAAAACTAGGTAATGCATAAAATAGAAAGGCATTTTAGTAGAAGTCTGTTGTCTTATGTAAAGAGACTATTAGCCAAATAGGTAGAAGTGTTAGCTAATGCTTTGTTCTGTTAATCCTTACATACTATTAAATAACACACAAAGCAACTCTTGTAGCATGTCTGAGTGTGTGATTTTTCTTAAGTCTTTATTTTCCACTCTACCAAGTTCATGACAATAAAATAGTATTACTAAAGATCTTTAACAAGAGTAGGACAACATTGTACCTATGCTCTGGTCTTAACCAAAAAAGTTTGGGGGAAAAAACAAACCTTCAAGTTATCTGAAAAAGGTCTCCCAAATAGAAGACAATAACGTAAGAGATGTCACAGGATGCACCAGATTCATAAAGAAAAAGAGGCAATTAATCTCATGAATCAACAGATTAGGGGCCTCTCCAGCATCTCTTGAGATATTTACTATAAAAAAACAAAACCATTATAAAAGGAGAGAACTGTTCTTTAAAAAGAGTTAAATTTCAGGAGACAGACAGAGGACCTTTTCACAAAAGGCCCGTTTTCTCTTAAATTACAGTTTAAATTGCTGAGCAGTCATTTAGCCTTGAGAATATTACCAATGATAAATGGGAACAGGCAAAAGCCCACATAATTATAAAGCTGTACTCTGTGCTCTTATCCACTGGCACAGGACTCTACAGCTCTTCATATTCCAGCTTTTAATTTCCCCGGGGACACCTACAGACTGTTGGGCAAATGCTTGCAAGTCACAACTTGTTTTATTAGACGTAATTGTGAGAACTCCAGTAAGAAAATAATAAGATTACAGAGATCTCCAGATCTACATTTTCAGTCATTCCCAAGATGTTTAGGGTGTGACTTTAAATGTATTAATATGATAAAAGTTTAAAACCAGACATACTATTTTTACACCATGCAACACACTCCAACTGCTGAATACTCCTGAGATAGGAACCAAACATCTTTTCATGGACTGACAAACCAACCTTTCAAACCTGTATTTGTGCCCAAATCACCCAAGTTTCCACTCTTTTCAGGGCCACACCAATTTTTTCTCAAATATGAATATTCAGACCTAGTAAATCCTAACACTGTTGTAGGGAAGTTTAATAAGATTTTTTGGTTTGCTATTTCACTTCCTTTTGTATCTGGAAAAAATAAAAAAAGATACTATAAAATAAAGATTCCAAACAATTTTTAGATGAGACCACATATTGTGTAATAATTTCTCTATTAAGGTAATTTATAGATTACAATCAAATTTTAAAAGCCTCGTCAACCAAAGATAAAGTCAGAGTTGGCATAGAGAATACATGTCGAGTCTGGACATGCTTATTGATAGGTAAGAATGATCAAGCCATTTAACCTTTCTGTGGACCTCAGTTCCCTCATACGCCCCAGTTTAGTAGGTAGGGGTAGAGCATGCTGCAGGATATAGGTTTCCAACCTGTCAATACATTAGAATCATCAAGGGTAGTTAAAACACACACACACACACACACACCACCACCACCACCACCACCACCACCACCACCACCAATGATCAGCAAACAGTGTCCAAGACTTCTTGGATCATATTTGGTGGTAGTGGTTGGGGGGGAAGCAGAAGTGACAGATTTAGAATCACTGCCATAGGAGTGTCTAGTTATAACTGGGAAATCACTGTACTCCATAAAACACTACACAAATATGCACCAAGGTAGGGAAACAGGCTTTCATAGTGTCCTTTTGTTTCACAGTAATCTGCGTTTTTAATTGTTCCAGAAGAAGTATATAGAATGTGAAAACAAAAATAGCAGTTGCTAAGGTAGATGATTTTTTGAAGGTATTTTGATATGTTGGCAGATGGCCCAGAACAATAGCACTCCAATAATATTGTTTCCATAAAATTTCCACAACTCATCAGTCTATAAAAGGGTTTCATCTATGAATGGAAGAGATTTACCATTAATGACATTTGCACTGAAGTTCATGTATTTGAGTGTGACCACAGCTCTTCTCCTACAAAGCAGCAGTGACCCTTTTAACATGATGCTCCCCCTACCAATACTCTAATCATCTCAATTCTATTTAAATTCTCAAACTATCTACCGATAGTTGAGATAGGACATAGATCCCAATGGCATGTCTTCAATCCCGAAGAAGCACATAGCCATGGAACAGAAGGACATCTTAGTCTTGTTTGAATGTCAAGCATCCCAACAATGAAGGAGGCAGTTCTCTATTTTCTCATGGGAAACATTAGGGTCAGAGGTAGGGATCCATACCTATTGAAGTAATATTACTTGCTAGATGTTTTACATAAAATACCTTATTTTAATCTTCCATCTGCAGGAGCATATATTTTCTAGATAAGGAAACAAGTCGTCAAAAGTTAAAATATATTGACTAAGGTCACAGAATTAGAAAATGGAAGACCTAGAAAAATCCAGGTCTCTGTGACGTAAAAATCTAATCTCTAGTTCTTCTCACCCTAATTTAGTTTTTATTTTGTAATTAAAGCTATACATATCTATATTTTAATCAGTCAAATAGTTTCACAGGGCTTACGAAAAACAGCAGTCCCTTGCTCTCCTCTCCCCATTCCTGCTTCACCTCGGCAACAGTTTTCAGCTCTTTTGGTTTATTGTTTCTGGTATTTCTTTCTGTACTCTAACATACTACATTGGCACTATTAATTTTTCAGTTTTATCCATCTTCCCACTATGCAAAATAAGGATTAAGGTCTCTTTATAAAACCCCCTCTCTGCTTAATGTCCTCCCTGTTCTCCTATTTTTTGGTTAGAGTAGCATTCAGTTTTTACTTTCTTAGGACTATGTAATGCTATTGATTGCTGGATGATATAACAGAGTGGTGGGCAAAAGAATATTTACAGTTGTGAATACTCAAAACACAGAGTTCATTCTTGTATTATTATTTACTTACTATTATACTATTTATTTGTATTACAACTATAAATCTACTTTTGCCCACCCCATATACTATGGCTTTTTCCTTTTCTAAAAAACCTTTTCCCTGAAAAAACTTCTTGTTTGCTTTATTTCTTTTCCTTTTTTGTTTTAATCCTCACCCGAGGATATATTTTTTTCCATTGATTTTTAGAGAGTGGAAGGAAAGGAGAGAGAGAGAAACATCAACGTGAGACATGATTGGTTGCCTCCTGCATGTGCCCTGACCAGGCAGTGATCAAGCCAGCAACCGATGTACATGCCCTTGACCAGAATCGAACCCTTGACCCTTCAACTTGAGGGCTGACACTCTATCCACTGAGCCAAACTGGTTAGGGCAGTTTATTATTATCACTAATACAACTCCCAATCCACTCGAACATTTGTTATTTTATCAATTTCATCTTTTTAGAAGAAGCTCTCCTTGGGCTTTCTGACTTGCTCCAATCTGGACTTGTTGCCCTTTATGCCTAAAGGAGACCTTCTTTCACCTTGAACTTGGGAATTCCCTTTGGGATCTACGTCCTATCTCAACTATCTTTCTCTAGTTGAATCCCTCATTTTCAGTATCCCAAATCTTTATCCTTCTTGTTTACTTGTCCATTTGGTGAAGTTAACCCTGCAGTAGCTACTTTTGAGAAAGTGTTTGGGAAGTACATTTTTTGAGACCTTGCATAACTGAAAATAGCTTTACTCCAGCCTCAGATTTAACTGATAGTTTCCAGGTTAAGAGTTCTAGGTTAGAAGTAATTATTCCTTAGAATTTGGAAAGCCTTGCTATGCTCTCTTCTAACTTACATTTGTTTTTGTTGAAATCCAGAGACATTTTGATTCCTGATTTTGTACTTAACCTATCTGGAAGTTCATCCTTCAGTTTGTGAGATTTTCTGGAATTATTTTTTGGGCAATTTCATTTTTTCTGTGTCCCTTTCTGGGACTCCAACTATACGGATGTTGAAACTTCTAAAGTGGTACTCTAATTCCTCCGAGCCTCCTTTTCAATTTTAAATGAACTTCTTTTCTCCTTTTCCTATTTTATAGATAAAATATCTTAAGCCTATTGTCTATGGCAATCAGTATTATGCTGCCAAGTGATAGGTAACCAATCCTGAATAAATAAAGTAATAATCAAGGTAAGTAATGGTTCTTATGGAGCTCCACTGAGACTAGGACTGTGTGAGCCAAACAATGTTCCACCACCAATTGCCCAGTTTAACCAGAGCAGCTCAATTCTGATTATTTACACACACATGTACATATGCATTTCAAGATTGAAAAGAAACACAGGCTTAAAGGTAGATTCCTACCACCTTCACCCCAGAATGATTTATAATTCTTTAATAAGATCTACTTTTTGTGGGGTGATAGCGTGAGTGATTTGGGAGGTAGGAAAGACTGCTCTGCTGGGTTTCCCCCACTGCTAACACTATTCTAAGTGTTCTGCCAGTGTTCACACTTGTGAGAGGCCAGTTTAAATCTAAAGCAGTTTCAGGATGGAGGATAGAAATTACCTGAAGTAGCTGCTTCCTCTTCCACTGTGCCCTAGAAAAGTCACCTGCTTTTCCCAACCCCTTGGGGTATGAATAATAAGAGTTTGAATTCTATAAGAAAAGTTGACCCCTTAGCAAAAAAAGAGGTGAATAACTGAGAGATACATCCTATCTTTTCTGTATCTGAGTTCTGTTAGCCTTCTCACCCACAAAAAACAACAGAGGCAAATAGAAAATAAGTCAATAATGTAGTACACAAGCATAAATAAAAGGATACCCTCTGTCTTAGATAGTTAAGGTAACTCTTTAAAGAAGTATGTGTGTTTTCCTTATTTGAAGAAAGGAAATGGATGAAAACTGTCACTCGTAACATTTACTTAAGATCGTTCCCCCCTTTAAGAGAGCTCCATGGCAAAAGCAGCCAATTCCCCAAATGACAGCTTGCATTTCTAGTCTCACCTTTCTGGTTGTAAACTTTGGTTATAGATATACTCATAGCACACTGCACTATACTGTTTCTGTGTCCCACTCAGACAGCTGAAATAATGGGAACTTACAGAGCCAGCATCGTCAGAATCTGGATTTTGTATTTTTTCCATAAGCTGGTTGGCTAAATGCATAAGGATAAACAAGGTAAGACAACTTCATTGATCAAACTGAAAGCTCCCCAGACCAGGTTCTCCATTTGGCTGGATGTTAGAACTTGGTGAAACTTTTTGTGCTATCTTCTGAGAATTAAAAGAAGACTTCACAGAGACCACACCCATGAGTTTCAGCTTTGCCTCACTCCCTTTTCTTCTCCAGTTGTATAAAATTTCTTTCAGACAATTTATCAAATGTGATGGGTTGAAGTACACAACTAAACAATATCACACCAAAAGGGAAACTAGCATGTGTTGTACCCCTTCGAGGTGAACATAAACATGGTACTACTCAGTTAGCTTGCTCAGTTTTGTAAGGGGTATCCTCTCCTCTGAGTAGGTGCCATGTTAGAATCTGGAGATGGGGTGGGGTATGCAGTTTAAAAGTGGCTATTGAATATTAAAATGCTGTTTTTATAAATCACATAAAGTAGGGCTCCTTAGAATATTCTTGAATGGAGAAATTATAAGAGAAAGCTTATATTCTGTATGAGGAGGCATAAGAGGTCTGTGTTGGAAGCAAGGGCACATATTACAATCTCCTAATATTTGTGAGATTTCAATGTTTATAAAAAAGGAAATATGGACTCAGAAAGGTTGAGAAACATCAATATCAAAGAAAAGGCATTTCTAGTTTAGGGGTAGCATATATATGATGTTATGAAATGCCACATAATACATGGCTAGGAATAGTAAAACCATTTAAATATCCCACAATAACAGTTGATTTTCTTCAAGTAATTTTAAATAATATATTACCTTGAAATGATCTGAGTTCCTGATTTCTGTCTTTTTTAGCAGGTCTCTCTTCATAGCAAAATTCCCTGTTTGTTCTGCCACTCATGGGAACAATTCTCCATACCTCATTCCAGACAATATCCTCCTCTTTCCCCATGACTGAAAACCATTGCAGCAAGCATAGGCCATAGCAGAGGAAAAGTTTCACATCAATTGGCTATCTATTTTCACCTACCATTTACTTTTGCATAATGGGTATGGTTTAAAAAAACATGCAGTTTTTGCTATGAAGCATGCCCTCAAATCATGTCAATAGTTATTTTTTCTAGATTAATAGATGATCAATTAAAATACTCAAATATCCAACCACTTACATAATGCCTGCATCCCTCTGTAAATAACACGTATGAGTCTCCTGAAGTATACATGTTCACATTGCTAAATTATATTACCTGCCTAAGCTCATATCCTTGAAAGTAATCAAAGTGTTTAAAATAAGTTAATAACTCTACCAAAGATTACATAATATACTATTAGCCACATATTAACAGTCAACTATTAGTTGAGTGAAAAGGTAGTCTTTGGTTAGATAGTTTGTATTCCTTAGAAGCCAGCCCTGTTCTATGTGTGCACACACCACACACATACCTGGACTGTGAGACTGATTTCCACTTTATATTTAAGTAAGTACAAGCATGCTTAGCCTGTGTATTTTCTCACTCACTCATTTTGAAACCACCCTATGGGATTTGCCTACAGTAGAATGTCAGCTTGGTTATTACCTGTAAAGGAAGAAATTTCCCAGCAAAAATAGGAAGCTAATGACAACAAACTGAAACTGATGCTCTTTCAATTGAGTTTCACTCTTGGTTTCTTTCAGGGCATATAATACCTTACCCATGTAGAAGCAACACCTTTTCTTTTATACTGTAACTGGAATAGAGGTGAGAAAGAGAATTTTATTATCAGCCTCAGTCTACCTACAGCATTTTCCCTGACCATAAAAAGAGGGGCCGGGGGAAGGAGAGGGATAAAAACAACCAGGATCAGTACAGCAGTTCTTTGTTCTCAACATTATTGGTGTTTCAGAACCTTTTATTTATTTTGAGAAGTTTTTGTTTTGTTGTAAAGTTCTGGATCTGTTTGCGAAATATTGTTGCTGTTTTAAGAACAACGTACTTTCAAACCAACATGGTTTCATGAGTGAATTCTTTCAGACTTTCAAAGGACAGAGAGCTCTTATGCTATCTACATTACTTTAGAGCAGAGAAAGAAGAAACTCTTCACAGTTCTTTTCAGGAAACGAGCATAACCCTGATATCGCTTTGGCAAAGATAACACAGAAAAAGAAGACTACAGATAAAACTCAATTATTGATTTTAAATAAAACTGCTACCAAAAGGAACCTATATGCTTAAATATTACACAATAACCAGGTGTAAGCTTGGATCACAAACTGAAAATCTACTAAAATAATTTACCATCCTAAAATAAGTCAAAGAAGAAAAACACATGATAGGCCATGACAGATGCCAAAAAGCCACAGGATAGAATTCAACTTCCAGTCCTGATGAATATATCTAGTTAAGTAGTAAGGAAAAGACAGCATCTTAAGAAGAAATAGACAAAATGAGCAATCAACATCTTTTACTTAAAAGTCCTCTCAAAGTGTTAGCCAATGCACAGACAAAATAGACTTTGCACACAATCCGTAATCTAATCTCTGCAAAAATTCTACTAAGCTAGAAACAGTAAAGACACTTTCTTGGTAAAGAGAATTGATTGGAAATTAAATAATAGCGAAACAGGATTATTTTAATGAAATATGAGCAGTTTATATTTTATTGAAAGAGTGCAATATTCTAGAAAATTTTGAAAAAGAGGGACTTGCTTTATGAATTACTTAAAGAAAAGGCCATTATCAAAGAGATTAGTATTTGTATGGGAAGAGACAAATAGAACAATGCAACAGAAGAATAAGAAGAAGAAAAAAAGAGCCATGTACACATTTTTACTATTTGAAGGTAGTATTATTCCTAGTCAGTTGGGGGAAAGAATTGATTTCAGGAAAAATGGCTAAATATCTATCTCGAACAATGTACAAAAATAACTCAGATGTTTTAATAAGTAAAGCATAAAAATTATTAAAAAATTAAGACAATATAGAAACATATTTTAATAATTTTTAAGTGGGGATCACCTTAAGCAATATAAAACCTAGGCATTTTAAACCAAAAGACTGATAGTTCTTGAAAATATATTTCACAAAGGATTAATATTTCTGGATCTTAATAAAATATAATTGTGAAGAATAAAGGGCAATGTACGGACAGGCTGTTTTAAGAGATAGTCAACTGGATTGTGGTACACCCAGACAGAAGAATACCATGCTGCCGTTAAGATAAGGTAGTGTTGCCATAACCGGTTTGGCTCAGTGGGTAGAGCGTCAGCCTGGGGACTCAAGGGTCCCAGGTTCGATTCCGGTCAAGGGCTTGTACCTTGGTTGCGGGCACATCCCCAGAAAAGGGTGTGCAGGAGGCAGCTGATAGATGTTTCTCTCTCATCGATGTTTCTAACTCTCTATCCCTCTTCCTTCCTCTCTGTAAAAAGTCAATAAAATATATTTTTTAAAAAAGATAAGGTAGTGTTGCATAAAGCATGACTTCCACTACGTATTTTTTTTAATCTGAGAAAGCAGATAACAGAATAGTATGCATATAAAATCTCCTTTTCATAAGAAAGTGAAATAACACGTTTATGTACCTATAAGAGCGAGATGTCAAAGGCCTTGGTGTACATGGTTGGGGGTAGGGCTGCGAAAGCGTTTCCTTTTCTGCTTTGTACATGGTTGTATCATGTTAGGGTTTCCTCCCGTCCCAAAAGATCAGGGACAAAATAATTTTCCGACAGAACATAGTGCATGCTTGTCTGCTACCTCTCGCTTGAAATGTATATTCCAATCGTGGCAGGGGAAAAAAGATCATTTTATTTTCCTTCGTTTTCAGGTCACTTCACTTCCTTCCTTACCATTTCTCCCTTATGAGAACTTTGTCAAAAGCACCTGAGATAAGTGACACTGGACATAGCAAGGCTGCCCTATGTTTGCTTGTTACAACGTAACAAGAGAGACAACTCCTCTTTCGCTCGAGCATCTTCCCCGCCTTCTTCGCCTCTTGACCAGCGCGGCTCTCCACGGCGGTCACTCACTCAGTGACTCCACCCAGCGACCAGGTTCCCTGCACCGGCGGCGGGTGAGCCTCTGCTCTTCCCGCCTCGGCCACCCCTTCTCCCCGGGACGCTCGGGGAAGTTACCCAACTTCTCACCGACAAGACTATGAGGACACCCCGCGGGGAAGCCGAGAACAGAATTGCGCAACAACTGGGGAAAAAGTTTTCGAAAGCGTGACCGTGACAGTGCTAGCTTCTGGCAGGCAGCTCCTGTGCCCCCTAAGCCCTGCCTCCCCGGTTTCCCAGCGAAGACGACGGCGTCCGACAGAGTCCCTCCCCGCTACGTCGCGGCGGGGACGTCCTGGGCCCGGAAAGCCCCTCCCGGTCCAGCCCGGAGCGCAGACCCGGTGGCTCCTCTCGCACCAAGTCCCTCCCCGTCCAGAGACCTGGATGTCTCCTCAGCTCCCCGGTTCCTCTCCCTGCGGCAACACGCTGCCAGCGGATGCCTCTCACTCACACACACACACAAGTTGTCCGTCGCCGTGCTCGACGGGGTCGGACACACCTACTCGTTCACGAGGTTTCTTACTCACAGTTCAGGGGTTCCGAGTGGGTCTTCCACGCTCCGGGTCGGCGGCGCCCAGCCAAGTGACTCCAACCGGAAGTTGCTTGCCGTTCCAGTTCAGAGGGCAGCGCCTGCGCGCGGAGCCATTAACTCCTCACCCTGCACCCCCCCAACCCCCCGGG
>NW_005354385.1:13491403-13509735 GCF_000412655.1 Myotis brandtii | reverse complement strand
ACAGGCCCCGCCCAGCGCGGCCCCGCCCCTCCCTGCCCTGCACGGAAAACTGCCACTGAAAGAGGACCAATGTCAAGTATAAAGGTCACCTGAGGGTCTTGGTTAGGTTTTTGCCGAACAATAAATAACCAACCAAGTCTAAAACCACCCTGTAGTGAGTTAGCGAACACAGAATCACCCGAGAGGCTTTTGAAGGTTCTAACAACTCACCCATAGAGATTCCTAGAATTCAGAGGAACTGGGTGAAGCCAAGGAACCTGTGTTTTCGACAAATCCTCGTGTGGATATGGTTAAGGTCCACACTCTGAGAAACACTACTCACACACGTACACACACACATTTGGTTTCCCCCCCAACAAGTAACGCCTTTCATGAACTGTACTTGCTAAAGTTTGAATGGTTGGTAAAGGCAACAAATCTTTATTAGGAAATTTCCCACGATGTTGCCATTTCCTAGCCATGCTTGAATATTGTCCAAGATACAAATTTTAGATAACTCAAGGAAAGTGTTTGTACTCCCAGTTTTAGCTCTGACACCTACAGGCTAAGGCAAGTTGCTTAACCTAATGAACCTTCATTTTTTTTTTTTTTATCTGACAAAGGAGGACAATAATAACTTACTTTACTGGATGGATGGTTGAGAAGATCAATCCGATAAAGTAAGCAAAAGCTCATGGTAAAGTATAGAATGTTCTACAAATGAAAGGTGGTGTCCCAAGTCACTCGCATCATGCTGGCTCCTTCCCATCACCAAGGTTTTCCCTGGGATTCCTTTCAGGAAATGAAAGTAGTCAAATCCACAGCCCATGTGGCAGCTTCGTGAGCACACCGAAGGCTGGGACTCTCCATGTTGACTGCAGTATGATTGCATCTGGATGAAAGCAGGTAGCATTCTCAGAAGCTTCCATGATAAAGACCTATTTACTTATTTATTTAAAAATACTTTTTAAAACTCTCACTGCTTTTGCATATATTTGATGTGGGTTAATGGTGTTTGAAAAAGACCTCACCACCAAACACAAAGCCAAGAAAAAATGACCATGAATACTATGTATTTTTGTCAGGCAGAGCCTGCTCTAGAACATAACTTTATATCCATAGACTTGACAAAATTTTCTAAGTCATAAACTCTCCGGTCCTAGTGATCCTGGCCACGCCATGCCTGAACAGGTCTTCAGTTCATAATTTTTTCTTCATCCTGAAAATGTTAAGCCAAGCTCTGGAGTTCTTGAACTTCTTCTTCTTCTTCTTCTTTTTTTTTTTTCTGGTTATATGGTCCATATAACTTAGAAGCTGCTGTCTCCCTGGGGAAGTCCAGCTTCTTGCTCCTCCTGTGATAGAATTTTTTTCTCTGTTAGAGCAGGGGGATCAGGCACTAGCTGCCCCAACTTCTCCCTATACTCCTGATGTTTGCACTTCTTTCCTTAAGCTAGTAAGTCCAAGGATTTAAAAACTTGACAGTGCATTTTAAAATATTGGGCTTCCTTTTAAAAGTCAAAACCAAAATATAGTTTTAAAGACTTTTTTAAACAAACACAAACTTCTTGTATATAAATTGTGACCAGTTGAACAGTTTTCTTGTAATAAGTTATTGAGTTAAACATGACAATACAAAACTTTTTAAAAATGATTTATTTTTTTAGAGAAGTTTTAGGTTCATAGCAAAATTGAGAAGAGGGTACAGAGACTTCCCATACACTCCCTACATTGACACATGCACAAGCCTCTTCCATTATCAACATCTCCCAGCAGAGTAGTACATTTGTCACAATAGATGAACCTACATTGTCATATCATTATCATTCAAAGCCCATAGTTCACATTAAGGTTCATGCTCAGTGTTTTATGTACAAACATACATTTTATAGGTTTGGCCCTTGCAGCTACGGCAGCTTGCCTTGGCCCTCACAGCCCCTGTCTGGTGTTATTAGCATATAACGCTTTTATTATTATAGACCAGAGGCCTGGTGCATGAAATTCCTGTGTGTGTGTGTGTGTGGGGGGGTCCTTCAGCCCAGCCTGCACCCTCTCACAATCCAGGACCCCTCAGACATCCCTCCCTCAATCTGGGACTGCTGGCTCCTAACTGTTCGCCTGCCTGCCTGCCCGATCACCCCTAATCACTCTCCCTGCCTGCCTGATCACCCCTAACCACTCGCCTGCCTGCCTGATCACCCCTAACCACTCGCCTGCCTGCCTGATCACCCCTAAACACTCTGCCTGACTGCCTCATCGCCCTTGACCACTTGCCTGCCTCATTGCCCCTAACCACTCTACCTGCCTGCTGATTGCCCCTAACCACTCTGCATGCCTGCCTAATCACCCCTAACAGCCTCTGCCTCTGCCCTCACAACTGCGGCTTCGTCTGGAAGGACGTCTGGAATGACATCTGGAAGGTTGTTTGGCTGTCTGGTCTAATTAGCATACTACTCTTTTATTATTATAGATACCTTAGGTTAGCAAGCAGTACTGTGTGGTAGATTGGGATGAAAATGAGAATTGCAGACTTATTAAAAATAATTTAGAAGCTATTTTCAAAACTACTTAATATTTTATTGTGAGTTCTAAATATAAATCTAGGGACAAGGAAAGCTGCCAGTATAAATACTACAACTTGGAATGTCAGGTAAGCATCAATGATCTCACTCAAATCTTAGATGTGAAATATCACTATTAATAGAATCTGGTTGACTTCTGATTTAAGATGACATCTGGACTAGCTGTTTGTGTCTCAGATTCTCTAAACTAAATGAAAAATCAGGAAAATATGAGAACTCATAATAGCATTGAAAGGCAGGATTGATAACCAGGTGTATGGCTGAGCAATCTGTGCCCTATTCAGTGTACCCAGCTGACAGAGGTGCTCACTTACCCCTTGGGCTTGAATCATCCCTAGAGGGGTGCCTTTTTCTAAGCCACTAAAAGCATCAAAAGAGTAGCTGTAACCCTGGTGACAAAATCTGACAGGATTTCCCACCATTTGCAAGAACTGTGGGGGCTGAAATGGATATGAACTTTGTTATTTGAAGGTGACCAAATCCGCTGACCTGAAGAAAAATAAATGTTTCTGACTCTCTTTCCCTCTCCTTCCTTCTCTCTCTAAGATCAATAAAAAAAACATATTTAAAAACAACAACAAACCTATCTGGCTCATGGTACATACGAATGAATTGACAGTAATCCCACTACTATGTGTAACCTACAAGTAGTATTTTACACCTCCTTGCCCCAATATCCCCCATTAGCACTTCTCACTATTACCCATTTTGGAGCTATGGTTTGGATTATAGCAACATGATTACAATGGGAGTAGAGAGATAGGATGCTCTGTATTTAAGGACATCTGAAGCAAAATATCAAAGGGGCTGGGCAGACAGAATAGTGTGTTTGACTCTCACTGGGAGTTTAATTTTTCATATATGGTTCCAACCAAGGAAAAGACCAATGATTGTTTCTGATTAACTAGGAATTAGTCTCTTCATAGTAAAATAGGCAATTAGAATGAGGAGTCTCACCGCAAGCCAATACCTGTGGTGACAAAATTGATAAATGTCAATTTCACGCCAAAAATTTAGCTGTGAACTGTACATGTATACTGTCTCTAAGTTCAAGATCTGTGCAGAGAAACTAATAGAATTCAGGCAGATAATAATGAGAATCAAGGAAAATCCATAAATTGGGTTAGTAAAGGATACCTGAGGCTTAGAATGAGTAAATTCAAGACAAAGTATTCCTTTTTAAAAGATTATGCTGCATGAATGAAGTAGGAGAGAATCCTCAAAATGCTGAGAAAGTGAACACTTTGGAAAATGATACTAGAAGCATAAGTAAATGGACTGTTAGATAGTTAAGTGCTGACCACTGTCAGAAAAAAAAATAAGTAAATGGAAAGAATCTTCTTTGCATTTTCTATCAAACAGGAGATGAAATACAAGATATTAGACTAAGATAAGGAGAGACCTAGTTAAGTGGCAGGGAGAAATAAAAACAAATTGAATAAGTTAAGGCTATAAGGACATAGAATATGCAATGTCAAAATTCAAATATTATTTAGACAAAATCCAGGAAGGGATCAGTACTACAGAATATTAAATTAATGTTTAGAGTAAAAGCTTAAAAAACTCTATAAAAATGTAAATGTAAAGGACAAATAGATGAAAACCATTGCATGAAATAGTAGAAAAATAGTGCTCCAACTTCTTCAGAAGAGATCAGAGTAAATGGAACAGAAATAGCAACCAAAGATATATAAAAAGGTATCTGAAGTAATAATTTAGTCCAAAGCAGAGATGAAAAGTACTCAATGAGTTTTGAAAAATAATAAAGAAAAGAGACCAAACTTTGACCTATTCTGGTAAAAATGTGATATTAATGATTTATCAATTTATTCAGCAAATTTTTTGTGAGTACTTGACATATGCTAACTGTTACGAATACAAAGAAGAGCCAGACACATTCCTAACCAAATAACTTAGAGTGCCTTGTGATTGAGCTACATATCAGAAGCAGGCAATTGCTGCACGATGTGGTATTACAATATTACAATAGAGGTAAGTGTGGGATACTCTGAAAACACATTGGAAAGGCTTTCATCCAGGCTTGAGCGGGTGAGGGAAGACTGCCTGTATCTAAAGTATGGAAAAGTAATCAACAAGAATTTGAGCAGAAAAGAAATTACTTGCAAAGGAAGAAAAATATAGAAAAGTCATCTTCATTATTAAACTTCAGAAGCTGAGTAGAATAACATTTACAGTTGTTTGGGAACTGTCTATACAAAGGCTATATAGCCACACAAGTTATCATTCACATAGGAAAGGAAAACAAAGACATTCTTAGGTACTTCAGGGATCAGAAATATACCACTCATTTTCTGAAATAACTGAAGATATACTTCAGTTGGTCAAGAAGGGAATCAAAATAAAAAAAACCAAAGATGAAATTCTGATATGAAATAAATATTTATAATTATTTGAAATAATTTAAATACTAGATTAAGTAAAAACTTGTTGCAAATATAAGGAAAATATTAAAAATAATTTAAAAATAATTTTTAAGACACAAGATATAAGTATAAAAAATAATTTAATAATAACATATTCTAAACTTCCTAATTATAGCAACAAAAACTCAAGTGGTGAAAGAAAGCTGGCAGGAAGTAAAAATTTCTAATTGACTCATTTTTTATATTTTATATGTGGAAATAAGAAAATGATAGATAGGGTCTCACTCTAACTATAATTGAACATATATTATTTTAGCTTTTTTAAATGTAAAGATAAATAAGTACAAGTAGAATAAAAATTATGTTTATTTTTTTTATCGTGTAAATAGAAGAAAGAAAATAAAACATTGCTCATATAACATAATACTCTTACTTCCCAGCATTTAATCAATCACCCAATAAGGTAACTCATGTAAGTGCTCCTCTGCAACATTTCTTGCTGCATATACTCTGTGTCCCTATTGTCACACTCTGGCCTCATTGTCACTATGTCTATTGTCACCCCTCTTCAAGCCACTATCAATTCATATTTACCATATCAGCCTTCTCACTGTTTTCCTCACTTTTACTCTTGTCAAATTCTAAATGTTATGTTCCTGTATCACTTAAAATCACTCACTGGTTTCATATCACCCTTAGAATAAAATCCAAACTCTAACCTTGAAGCTTCTTCTTACTTCTCTAGATTCATATCTTCTCTCTTCCTCTTGCTGATTTGGGGCTTTTTCAATACTTCAAATGCTCCCTGTTCTGTCTTTTTCAGGTGTTTGCTCATGTGGTTTTCTTATTCCAGAACATGTTTCCCTCATGTTTTACTTGGTCTGTTAGGCCTCGGCTAACTGGACTGACTCTAAGCAGGACCTCACTTGACTCCCCTTCCAGGTTAGAACTATGGGCTTAGCTATAGATCCCTATTTCACTGTCCTTTCCACTCTATGACATGCTCCACACTTAAAATTTCAATATGCACATATAGATGTTTTTTTAAAAAAAAATATTTTATTGATTTCTTACAGAGAGGAAGGGAGAGGGATAGAGAGTTAGAAACATCGATGAGAGAAACATCGACCAGCTGCCTCCTGCACACTCCCCACCGGGGATGTGCCTGCAACCAAGGTACATGCCCTTGACCGGAATCAAACCTGGGACCCTTGAGTCCTCAGGCTAACGCTCTATCCACTGAGCCAAACCGGTTAGGGCCATAATGTTTTTGAAGTTAGGATGGCTATTATAATGATATTAAGGATATGTGCAAACACCAGTCTGAGGCCTAGCTGGTCATTGTCCTCCCTCCCCCGCAAAACCAAACTCAAGCTGAGATAGGTAATTCATATTGGTAATAAGTAAGAATTCTGAGTTAAAATTGTCTCATTCGTATGTTGGCATTGTCATTTATTTACAATATGACTTTCTTAGCCCTGTACCTCAATTTCTTCATCTGTCAAATGCAGATTATAGTAGTACTTGCCTCAAAGTTTGTGTGTATGTACAATGAGATAATATATAAACAGGGCCTGGTATACAGTAGAAACTCAATAATATTAACTAAAAGATAATTTCTGTAATTTAAGTATGTGGTTCTACATATAGTTATTTTTAATTTAAATAAGTGGTTGTAATTATCATTTAAAATGTCTTTAAAAGCTCTTCCTGAGAAAAGCTAGACATTGGACTTACAAGAAAAAAAATCTTTAAATCAACTATCTTAATTATGCCCAAAGAGCTAAAGAAAACCATGGACAAAAAACCAAAGAAAATGAGGAAAATGATAAATGGAAAAAATGAGAATATTAGTAAAGAGGTAGAAACTATTAAAAGGAACAAAATAGAAATTTGGAGCTGAACAATGCTATAAGTGAAACAAAACATTTACTAGAGGGGCTTGGTAGCCGATTTGAGGAGGCAGAAGAGCCAGCGAATATGATGATAATGCGATGGAAATTATCTAGTTGGTGGAGCATTAAAAAAAAGAATAAAGAAAAAAGAGCCTAAAGACATGTGAGACAACATCCAGTGAACCAACACATGCATTATGGAAGTTCTGAAGGAGAAGTGAGAGAAAAGGAACAGAAAAAAATTTTTTTGAGGATATAATGGCCCCAAATTTCCCAATTTGATGAAAGACTGAATCTGCACATTCAAGAAGCTCAATAAACAACAGTAGGATAAGCACAAAGAGATTCATACTGAGGTACATTATAATCAAACTGTCGAGAGCCCAAGGTGAAAGTAGTAAGTAGTAAGAAAGTAGTAAGAAAGAAATGACTCATCATGAACAAAGGATCCTCAGTAAGAATACAAACAATTTCACTTAGAGATTATGAGGGAAAGAAGGCAATGGAATGACATATTTAAAGTGCTGGAAAAAATAGGTCTCAACCATGAATTCTATGTCTGGCAAAACTATTCTTCAAAAATAAGGAGAAATTGAAATAGTCTGAGATAAAAATAAAGGTAAGGGAGTTGTTGTTAGTAGACTTACCCTATGAGAAATGATAGAGTCCTTCAGGCTCAAATAAAAGTCTACTAGACAATAATTTAAATCCATACCAAAAAATTAACCCTGGTGAAGACAACTATATAGGTAAATATATAATCCAGCTTGACTGTATTTTTTGTTTGAAGTCTTATTTTTATTTCCAACATAATTTAAAAAACAAATGCTTAAAAATAATTATAAATCTATGTTAATGAGCACACCATGTATAAAGATAAAATTTGTGATTACAACAACATAAGGGAGGGAATCAAGCTGTATATGAGTAGAATGTATATTATTGAAGTTCAGTTAGTATTAATTCAAATTAGATTGTTATAAATTTAAGTTGCTAATTTTAATCCTTATAGTAACCACTCAGACAGTATCTTAAAAAATATATAAAAGCAAATGAGAATGGAATAAAATGGTATATAGCAAAGAGTTAACGAAACACAAAAGAAGGCAGTAATAGGGAAAGTGAGGAAAAGAAAAATGGTGTAAGGCATACAGAAATCAAATAGCAAAATGGCAGAAGTAAGGCTTCCCTTATCAGTAAATACTTTAAATATAAACAGATTAACCTCCCAAACCAAAAGGCAGAGCTTGGCAGCATGGATAATGCAACATGATCAAACTACGTTTATGTTGTTTACAAAGACTTACTTTAGATAAAAAGACATAAATAAGTTAAAAGTAAAAGTGTGAAAAAATTCTCCATGCAAATAGTTACAAAAAGAGAGATGGAGCAGCTATACTAATATCAGATAAAATAGCTTTTACATAAAAAACTGTTATAAGAATGAAGAAGGGCATTATAGTGATAAAAGTCATGTATCAAGAAAATATAACAATTATACAGATGTACACATCAAACAAACGCCCCCTGTCCCTGTAAATACATGAAGCAAATATTGATAGAACTGAAGGGAGAAATAGACAGTAGAGAATAATAGTTGGAGATACCACTTTTATTTTTATTTTATTATTATTATTTCTTAAATATATTTCATTATTGATTTCAGAGAGGAAGGGAGCGGGAGAGATAGAAACATCAATGATGAGAGAGAATCATTGATCGGCTGCCTCCTGCACGCCCCCTACTGGGGATCGAGCCCACAACCCGGACATGTGCCCTTGGCCAGAATCCAACCTGGGACCCTTCGGTCTGCAGGCCAACGCTCCATCCACTGAGCCAAACCGGCTAGGTCAAGGAGATACCACTTTTAATAAATGATAGAAAAAAACAGTAGTTCAAAAAGGAAATAGAGGACTTGAAGAATAGTATAAACAACTAGACCTAACATATATATATATAGAACAATCTACCCAATAACAGTAGAATACACATTCTTCTCAAGTGGATATGAAAACTTCTCCATGATTGATTAAATGTTAGGCCACAAAAACTCTCAATATACTTAAAATATCAAAATCATACAAAATATCTTCTCCAACCAAAATGAAATGAAGCTAGAAATCAATAAAATAAGGAAAACTGGAAAATTCATAAATATGTGCAAATTAAACAACACATTCTTAACCAATGGCTCAATAGGAAATCACAAGGGAAATTAGATTTACTTAGAAATAGATCACACCATGCCAAAACTCATGGGATGCAATGAAAGCAGTGCTCTTGAGAGAAATGAATAGCTGTAAACATCTACATTTTTTAAAAAAGAGAAAAGTCTGAAATCAATAACCTAACTTGACATACCAAAGAACTAGAAAAGAAGTAAAGCTAGCAGAAGAAAAGAAACAATAGAGATCAGAGCAGAGATAAATGAAATAAGGAGTGAAAAAACAGTAGAGTCAATGAAGTCAAAATCAGTTTTTGAAAAGCTTGACAATCAATCTTTAGCTAGTCTTATAAGAAAATGGGAGAGAACAACAAATAATTAAAATCAGAAATGAAAGTGTGGACATTACCACCAACTAAACAGAAATAACAAGATAATAAGAGAATACTATGAATAATCATATGCCAACAAATTAGATTACCTAATAGTAATGTACAAATTCCCAGAAACACACAATTACCCAAACGGAATCTAGGAGAAATAGAAAATATAAACCTACTTATAACAAAGAGATCTAATCAGTAATCACAAACCTCCTAAGAAAGGAAGGTCCAGGACCAGTTGGTTTCACTGGTGAATTCTATCAAATGTGTAAAGAAGAATTAACACCAGTCCTTCTCAAACTCTTAAAAAATACAGAGGAGGAGGAAATACTTCCTAACTCATTCTATGAAGCCAGGATTACTGTGATACCAAAGCCAGACAAAACACGGAAATAAAAGAAAACTAAAAACCAATATTCCGCTCCCCTCTCAATTCCTCAGGGTCACAGGCTGTAAGATATAGAAGGACCCCTGCCAATCTGGAGGTAAAAGTGACAGCCGGTTATTAGCCACTAGCAGTTGTTGCGATGCTGAAGCCAGAGAGGACTGTTCTGGAGCCACTGGTCCGTCATTTCTCAGGTATCGCCGAGAGCCCAGCAAGGCTGAACTGTAAAGAATGGAAGCGAATGCATCTGTTGAGATGTTTTTAAAAGTCCTGGAGAATCAGTTGCTTTAGACTACCAAACTAGTGGAAGAACATTTGGATGCTGAAATTCAGAAACTGGATCAGATGGATGAGGATGAATTGGAACACCTCAAAGAAAAGAGATTTGAGGCACTAAGAAAAGCTCAACAGCAGAAACAAGAATGACTTTCAAAAAGGACCTGGGGACTACAGAGAAATCCCCAGCGAGAGAGACTTTTTTCAAGAAGTCAGAGAGAGTAAAAAAGTGGGTTGCCATTTCTACAGAGACTCCACATTCAGGTGTAAAATGCTAGACATTGACTTGGTAATATTGTCCAAGAAACGTCTGGAGACCACATTTTTGAAGCTGAATGTAGAAAAGCACCTTTCCTTTTTTTGAGGATCAAAATCATTTCCACACTGGCACTGGTAAAAGATGGAAAAACACAAGATTATGTTGCTTGACTTACTGGCCTAGAAAATAGAGATGACTTCACCACAGAAACTTTAGAATGGAGGCTTGGTTGTTCTGATATTCTTAATTACGATGGGAATTTAATGGAGCTACCATTTCAGAGCCAAAAGAAATTTGGAACAAACTTCCCAAAGCTGGAAAAGAAAACTATCAAGGAAAGAAATATGATTTGGACTCTGATGATGGAGAGCAGTTATAATTCTTTGTAAACTGACTTTTTACTTCTGCTTACTTTAGAATTAGATGTATTTTCTAAATTCTGTTGACTTTTGATACATTGGTCATCTAATGATCTTATTTTAGCTTTATACAGTTGCATCACACTGAAAGATATCTTTAATATGTTCTGTGTGGACCTCATGTTTAAGTTGCGGAAAACTGCTGAGTTCTTATATTATTCGGGTAAGATGTGGATTCTCTATTTTTGCAATTGATTTTTATCATAATATGAGTTTTTATGTCTTTGTACCATTCACAGTTGTGTTTTTAATCCACTGGTTTGGAAATAGAACTTCAGCGAACAGTTTCAGGACTAATTCTCATGCATTATTTACTTTATGCAACAGGTCAAGTAACATTTAATAGTGTAACAGACTGCACTCGTAAATGAATTATAAACACTTTTTACTTCTGTAATATATTTACATAACTATTAAAGAATTGATAAAAAAACAAAAACAACCAAAATCACTTACAGATAAAGATGCAAAAGTTCTCCACAAGATACTAGTAAACTAAACTAATAGCATATTAAGTAGACTTCACCTTATGACCAAATATGATTTATCCCTGGAATGCAAGGGTGGTTAAACAGAAGAAAATCATTCAATGTGGCATATACCACATTATAGAATAAGAAAAAAAAACCACCCCACATGATTATCTCCATTGATGCAGAAAAGACATTTGACAAAATCCAACACCCTTTCATGATTTAAATAAAAAGATGCAGACAACTAGAAATGGAAGGAAACTTCCTCAATATGATAAAGAGAACTTATGAGAATTCCATAGCTAACATATTACTCAATGGTGAAAAACTGAAAGGTTTTCCCTTAAAACCAGGATCAAGACCACTGCAGTTCAACATTGTCCTAAAGTTCTAGCCAAAGCATTTAAACAAGAAAAAAAATAAAAGGCATCCAAATTAGAAAGGAATAAATGAAAATATCTGTTTGCAGATATTATCTATATATATAAAAGGCTAATATGCAAAGTGTCCCCTCGGGAGTTCAATCAGGAGACCAGGAGTTTGCTCGTTTGCTATGACATGCGCTGACCACCAGGGGGCGGCGCAGAATGAAGGAAGGCCCCGGCAGGCAGCCAGAAGGCTCCAATTGGCTCTGATTGCCTGCCAGGCCTAGGGACCCCACCTGTGCACAAATTTTGTGCACTAGGCATCTAGTCCTATGTATAAAAAAATTCCAAAGAATCCATAAGAATGAACAAATTATTTTACCAAAGTTGCTAAATATAAGATCAACACTCAAAAATCAGTTGTGCTTTTATGCATCATCAATGAATAATCCAAAAATGAAATTAAGGAAATAATTCTATTTACAATAGTATTCAAAATAATTTTATGTGATGTGAATTTTACCTCAATTTTTTTTAAAGGGGGAACAAAGGAAAAATTAAGAAATTCTGAATAAACTATGGACTGAGTTAGTAAAAATGTATCAATATTGGTTTCTTAAGTGTAACAAATGTATCATACTAATGTAAGATGTTAATAGTAGAAGAAACTGTGTGTGATGGGGTATATGAAAACTCTGTAATGTTCGCTCAATTTTTCTCTAAATCTAAAGTTATTCTAAAAAATAAAGCCTGTTAACTAAAAAAAAACCTTTATTATCCTAAGTAATTTTTGGATCAAAGAGGAAATAAAGCTACAATGAAAAAAACATAAAATAATGGCCATGTGAAAGTGACATATAAAAGTGAGATGTAGTTAGAATGGTACTCAAAGAAAATTCCTAGCCTTATTTTCATTACAAAACAAGAAAGAAAAAAAAATAAATGAACTAATCATTCAACTCAAGAACAGAAAAGTAAAAGTAAAATATTCTAAAATAAAGCATTAAGAAAGATTAATAAATATAAAAAAACTAATTATTTAAAAAAATGAAAACCATAGAAGTAATACATCCAAATTAACTCTTTGACATGTCCAATCAGGAAAAAAAAAAGAGAGAGAAAACATAAATGGTCAAAATAAGTAATGAAAAAGGGTTATCCACATAGTTATAGAGATGATTTTTAAAAAGTACAAGAGAATACCATGTATGCTAATAGATTTGAAAAATTTGATAAAAAAAAAATCACATGAACAAAACAACCAAAAGTGGGTGCCAAGGATAAATAGTGTTAAGGTTTGCTCGTTAAACATTTCAAAGAGCAAATAAAGCCCATTAAACTTTTTGGAAGCATGGTAAACCGGTATTTTTTAAAATCAGAATATAAAAAATACAGATTAATTTCATTTAAGAACATGAAAGCAAAATTTCTCAGTAAATTACAGACATTTCTTATTCAGCATACATTGGTGTAAGATCAGTGAATTTGGACACATTTTGCATACCACTGTCGGTTGTAACTGAATTGTGGTCTGCAACTGGCGCTGTCATAATAGGGAGAAAGCTTTTTGCAGAAAATGCAGGAACAGCTGCTTTGTTTGAGTATCTGGTTGCTCTGCCGGGAGAGGGCTTTTTGGCTGTGACACATTGTTTTCATTCTTTTCTGTTAATTTGAGTTGTGAACTAAATTGTGAAGCCAAAATAATAGGGGAGAGGCGTCTAAGAAGTGTGGATTGAAGAGAAAATGAGGAAATGTGTAGGTTTGGTTTGGTTGGTTTTGATCAATTTATTATTTTAACCAGAGCAAAAAATATATATACTTTATAACTATAAATCTACCTTTTTACTGGGGACATGATTTTTGATATCACAGAATTTTTTAAAAAATGAAATTATTGTATTGTGTAACAGCACGGTACTATACAGTTTAAAACTATATAGGAAACCATACAGTTGTCTCTAATGATATAAAAAAGACATTGAATATAGTTTTACATGAAGTCTTGATACACCTTTACTAAACTCAGGTTAGAAATGTATTTGGTAGTTATCTGGTTTTTATAACAAGCTTATTTACTTCAAACCAATAGCCAACGTCATTCTTAATGTTAACCACTAGGGAAATTCCCACTGAGATCAGAATGAGACAAGGTTGGCTGCTATCTCTTCTGTTATTAAACACTGTTCTAGAAGTTCTGGACAATGTGGTGAGAAGAAAAAAAAAAAAAGGATACGAAATTATATTTTTTCTATGTAGACATGACATGTAAGTTACCTAAAATAATTTAGAATAAAGGATTGATATAATGGCTAAATGCAAGATAAAATTATGAAATCAAGAACTTTTTAAAATCACCACCCCACACAAAGAAAATAAAACATGCTGAAATACAGTTTACTATAAACAAAGACCTATATGTTTTCTGAGGCCTTAAGTACATGGAGAGAAAGAATATTTGCAGACAGGCAAGTTCTCTACTGTAAGAATGATTCTTTTCATCAAATACGTGTATGTTTTATGAAATTCCAACCAGAACTTTTTGGGAGGAATTTAACAGATTTGTTTTAAATATTCCAGTTGGCCATCTCTTTTATTGTCACAAGTGTTTAAAAGAAGTAACCGGACATTCCTTTAGGGCCCTGGTCAGTTGCTAGCAGGAACCTCAGTCAGGTTGGACTTGATATACAGCCCACATCCCTCCTGCCTAGAGATAGACACCTGTGTGCGCCCATGAACAGGTAAAAGTGCACCCTGGAGGGAGTGAGGAAATGGGGTGGATGAGTGAAGAGAAGGGAGACCTGGAAATAATTTCTAAGATTCAATGAATGACTTGGCTGCTCTGGGCCCTTGGCTAGGTCATCTTCCTTTCTCCCCCATCATTTTGCAGTTCAGATAAGACATCTCAAAATATTGTTTTAATGTTGTAAGAAGGCAGGGCAGTGGAAACAGAGAGCCATGGAAAAAGTGATATGAGATCATGTTTAAGCCCTGGTTCTGCCTTGAACTGGAAGATCTTGTGATTGTTTTCCTCCAGGAGACACTCAATAAATGGCAGCTATTAATATAACAATAGTGATAATGATTCTTGATGTTTACTCTTTTTGAACTATCTACATTTCCTGGGCTTATCATTAAGAAAATACTTAAGAAAATACTTTACAATCTTTCGTATTCATCTTTGTTTCTGAACATAAAAGTCAATTGGTAATAGAAGAAGACTAGATTACTCTAATTATGTAATTTTAAATGTTTTAAGATAGGAAATGGAAAGTTTTCCATGAGGTTAATACTTTATTGTAAAGATATATTCATTAACATGTATTTCTTAGAAAATGGAAAAATATAAACTTTAGTTAATGTTTGCATGAATACACTGGATGAGACTGGAATTGATCTTTAAAATTTTAACCCAAAAGAAGCATGACTATATATAGTATTAGTGTACTTTCCAACCTAGTAAGCTATATGCAACTTAACTTATGCTAACTACATATCTTTTAAGTCTTACATTGTTATAAAAACAACTCAGAGAAGGTGTATGTTCCAGATATAAACGAAAAAAACGATCATTTCAAGTAGTCATCAATTTTATTTTAAATGTTGGGAAAAGTGTAAAAAAATCACAGTATTTTAAATTTCCCTTTAGTTTTAGCTAAGGACCCTATTTTGTAAACATCAAATTTCTAACTATGACAATAAATACAAAGGTATTATTGAATCATGTCATAAATTACTCACTTAGCAGAAGCAAGAGGAGAACAAGTCAGCCACACTTCAGTTTAAGACATCCTGGCCGCCTTGCTTAGGTTGCGAATCAATAGGAACGACTGAAGTTTTTGGTCACCTCTTCTTCAGCTTACAAGTCTTCCTTCACAGACTATTCCTCTTTAAAGATGTGGGCAGTTACAGAGTCTGAAAGCTTTATACACAGGCTCTAGAATGCTGCCCAAACCTCCCTGAGCTCTCCCTTGTGTTGAACTGGGAACTTCCACTGAGAAATCCCCTGACTTGAAAACTTCCTTATTTGTAACTATCAACGGCCAATCATGGCAACATATTGAAATGAAGCAAAGACACCAGAAATTGTTCTGTAAACCACCCGTGACTGTCGCTCTGACTTCCTTTTGAAGCAAAGACACTTTACTTGAATAGTTAGGGCATTTTAAGAGAGATCCAGAAATTATAAACACAAATATTTTAGGTTTAAGCAGATTTTCATGTAAGAAAATTTAAAAAGCAAGTTTATTTGACAAATAGTGTTTTTGTTGTTGTTGTTGTTTTTTTTGCTTTTAAGAAGTCACTCTCTCCCCTAAGTAGTATATTTATAAGCAGAAGGCAAAGACTAGTTGTCTTTGCTTTATGGTCAACAGGGGTCAGTTGGATGAAGCCTAGAAATAATAATGTTTATGCTGGATTCCAGAGCCTGACCTCAGGTACTTAGGAGAGAGGGGAAGCGAAGAGGCTCTTAAGACAGCTTTATTCCTTGGGAACTAAGGTGCATGTGGAGGGGTGTGTGTTCCAGCTTCTCGGGCTATTTGGAGTAAAACATGCAAACGGAAGGCAGCACAGGCACCGCTGACATTTTTCTTTGTTGTAAAATTTTAGAGCTGGGAATGTCCTTAGACACCATCTGTTCTATTTCCTTTTTATTCAGATGAGGGAACAGGAAAGGATAAATGCTCAAAGTCACAAAGAAAGTCAGAGGCAAAACTCAGATTAAAATCTGAATCTTTTGAATCCGAGTGCATTTCTTTTCTTTACGGTACTATACTGTCAGCATCTCAAATTATTAACTAGGAAGAAGACTGTAACCACAAAAAGACTGAGAGTCTCCTGGTTCAGTTCCTACATTTTTCAGATAAGGAGTTCGAGACCTTACCCAGAGTTCCTCACGTCAGTAAAAGGCTTAGAATTTAGAACTTCTGATTCTCAGTCTAGTGGCCTGTCCGCTTGAAAACACTGCCCTCTGTTAAATTAGATGCTAAATAAGCCTGAGATATTTCTACTCATGATGAAATTATTCTATAAAAAGGAAATCATTTTGAAAGTATCTAAAACGATGAATAGGCTTATGATTTAACATGTTCCATTTACTCATCTGACATAGAATGAAGAATTAATTTCCTTCAGCGCCTTGTGTTTTATAACTACCTTACTGATATCAAACATTAAGCTTTCTTGTGTGCAATGGAAAAATAAAACCTATCTAATACTGCAAATGCAGAAAAAGAAAAAAGTGAGCCACTGGTGGAAGGAAAGCATGCTTCTCAAGAATTTACATTTTGAATGAACAGGATCTTAAAAACAAGACTCTTTTTAAAAAAGCAGTGCTGACGTCTTAACTGGGAAATGCCCCTTTGATTTCTCCATCTGTGCCCCTTTCCTCTTCTATTCGCTTTGGCCTCTGAGCTTGGCTGATGCCCAAGCTCCAGAGGAACTGGCCAGTCCTGGGTATTTGGCCTCAACCCGGAGGGGCACTGCTTGTAAGAGGGTCCTGAGGCCAAGACAGAGAAGCTATAGTTAGAGATCTTTTTGAGGAAATTCTGTCTGAGTGAATGGAATTTAAAACCTACGCCACTGAGCAGTTCTGGCTCTTGGCAAAACATGTGAGGCAGATGGAACTTTTTATCTTTGTTGTTTCTAGTGGTTCCTTTTTCTATTCCCTTCCCCTCCTTTTTTTCCTCTCAGAGTCATAAATGATATAACCTGGGCTGATAGAAATGCAGATTCCTGTAGGGGAGAAAGGAGCAAACTGGCACTAAGCCACAATCGGCAAGGGTTAGGGTACAAATGACTAGAGTAAGAGGGGACTTGGGGTGCTTCAAGCCCAAATGAGAGGATGGAAGGCAAAAGTCAGGTTCCCATTTAAGCTGAGGTGAATGGCCAAGGGGTTGCTAATCAAAGGATGAAGAGATCACTACCATGAGCAGCAGGATTCTCAGGGCAGGTCTGGGAGAAAGGCCTCCCTAAGAATTCCTGGAAAGCAAAGTCTTACCTAGGGACAGTGGAGGGTAAGAAAGCCAGAGCTCTTAATTGCTGGCTGGGATGCAGAGCAGAGATATGTGCAAGGTGCTGTATGCGGGGAGAGAGAGGTGGTTCTCAGCTGAGTGACTCATGAAGAGAAGCATGGACAGCCAGGAACTGAACAAGCAAAAAGGATCTAGGGTTAAAGTTTGAGACTTTCCCCCATAGTCTCAGTAAGTTCACTATAATTTTTTTAGGCTAACCTTTTGGCGTTATGCTCATTTCTATAATTTTATAAGTAAAAATTTTCTAAAAACCTTAGTTTGCTTTTTAACCTTTAGAGCAGTGGTTCTCAACCTTGGCTGCACATTAGAATCACCTGGGAATCTTTTTAAAATCCTGATTTCTGGGCCTCATCCTCCAGAAATTCTGTTTCTTTGTTATGGGGTGGGGCCACAACATTAGTAACAAAGAAACAGAATTTCCGGAGGATGAGGCCCAGAAATCAGGATTTTAAAAAGATTCCCAGGTGATTCTAATGTGCAGCCAAGGTTGAGAACCACTGCTTCAGAGGTAAACAAATCTGTGAGTACTCATATGTGGAATCTAATGAACAAAATAAACTGATGAACAAAATAGATACAGAGATATAGAAACATGGAACAGACTGCTGAATCTCAGAGGGAAGGCGGGGGAGGGTAGGTGGATGGGAAGAGATCAACCAAAGAACTTATATGCATATATTTATAACCCATTGACAAAGACAATAGAATGGTGAAGGCCTGGGGCAGGGGAGGGAGTGGGCTA
>NW_005354385.1:13478022-13489870 GCF_000412655.1 Myotis brandtii | reverse complement strand
TTGAAAACAGTGGCTTTATAATACAGCTTGATATCTGGTATTGAGATCCCTCCTACTTTGTTCTTCTTTCTCAGGATCGCAGCAGCTATTCGGGTTTTTTTTTTTTTAATCATATGTAATACTTTCAACAATAAAGATTTAACTTCAAAACAACAAAAACAAAAACAAATCTGTGAGGTACACAGATATCCTGAACAGTTAAGAAGTACCTCAGGCCTATTATTTTTGAGGCTAGGAATAAAAGTAAGACACTGGTTTTCTCAGCACTCTTTCATCCTTATTGTATGATGGCTACATGTTTTTGGTTATCAAAAGAAAGAGGACACTTAATGATGTATGATGAAAAGAAGGTTAATCGAACTAAAATCCAAAAGTATCTTAAGAAACTCAAGTTATAGGTGGGTGCCAGCATGAAATTTAACAAGAGTAATTATAAGGTTGTCTAGTTACTACTCCCATCTTATACACTACAGCAAGCATGTCAAACTCGTGGCCTGTGGGCCGCATGCCTCATTTATTTGGCCTGTGTCAGCCTTTGAATTTGACATGCTTGCCTTACATCATCCTACAACCATGCCATACCATCCACCATCCTACAAAAAAACAGAAAAAAATTGCACTAGCCCGGAAAGGCGATGATGAAATGCAATTTAGTAGTAGTCATACAAAAAAGACTTAAGAGTTTTACATGAGGTAATGTTATGGGGATGTTAAAAAAATTCCAAAATGAACTTAGAAGCTCCATTCTTAGAAGTTCCTCTAGAACAGCGGTTCTCAACCTGTGGGTCGCGATCCCTTTGGGGGTCAAACGACCCTTTCACAGGGGTTGCCTAAGACCATCGGAAAACACGTATATAATTACATATTGTTTTTGTGATTAATCACTATGCTTTAATTATGTTCAATTTGTAACAATGAAATTGGGGGTCACCACAACATGAGGAACTGTATTAAAGGGTCGCGGCATTAGGAAGGTTGAGAACCACTGCTCTAGAATGAGGGGAACTGTGCTTTCAGACCCTCTTTCTGGGTACCATTCTTTAAGAAAACCATGGACAAACTAGTTATTAAATACTTATCCATATTATATGTGTATGATTGTAGGAATGGAGGATGTTTAACTTAGAGAAAATGAGAAAAAATATCAATTCAAATATCAATTATCTTTTTTTTATATCACTCCAATGTGGTCCTCAGACTAGTAAGTAGGAACTAAAAGGAAAATGTTGATCTCTCATTACAGAGAGATCAACATTTCAATATTAAAAATAATAGTAAGTCACCCTGGGAGATAATGAGTTCCCTGTTCTTGGGAAAATCAAGTATAAGATAAACAGCCACTTCTTGGGAATGTTGAAAGGGTATTAACATCTCATGTGAAATCATAATGACTAATATAGCATTTACTCTGGTCCTGGCATGATTCTACTAGTGAGTACTTCACATGTACCTCTTCATTTAATCCTTACAAGTACCCTATAAGGAAGGTGCTCTTTTATAGAAATAAAACTGAGGCATAAAGAAGTTAATTAACTTAACCACGTACATGTAGCTAGCAAGTGGGAGCCCAGGCATCTGTCTCCAGAGTCCATACTCTTGACAACTTTACTGTAGTGCAGCTGGGGTGTTCATTATAGTGCGCTTTACCTAACACAGAGTCCCTTATTCACTGGTAGCATGGACTTTTAGAGGAGGCGAAAAGAAACTCAAATGTTTACCCTACCAGTTTTTATTCCTTCTTATGCCCAATTTTGAAAGCTTCCAACCTGACAAGAAGTTAATGAACTGAGAGTGTGCCACCTCTAATCCCTGTTCAATATCTACCGGTTTGGTATTAGGATGGGCATGTAAAGATAATATAATTGGAGACAGCCAGAGGATGGGAAAAGAAAAGGAGAGTGATGCAGAAGTGGGGCCTCTGTTGAGAAATGGAAAAGGGAACTAGACTTGCTGCTATTTCTCAAATGCCAATTTAGGAAAATCAGGCAGCCTTGGAGCAGAGTCAATGCCATTAGTTAAGGATGATGACAGAACACAATTTGTTTCTGCAGATTTACTTATCCTTCAATTTTTCCTTTCCAATCTGTTATGTATAGCGTAGTAAGTCTCATAAAAAATCTATGATACTTTCTTCAGGGTACAAGGTGAACTATCTAAGGCTCCATAAAAAATTTCTATGAGTTGACAGAATTTCATCAGGAATGAAGGCACCTCTCCATAGAAAGGTCTGCTCCAGGCATTACACATTCTACTTTCTCTTTTAGTGGTCAAGGTAGCAATACATTGAATTTATTGCCAAATGGCCCTTTTATTTTGATCTATGTACGGAGATTTCTCCTATCTAAGGTTAATGAGAACCACCAGCCAAAAGAATGAGCCTCACAGACATTTTCTTTCTATATTGAGAAACCCAGAAAAGTGGTTCAGATATTAGAATAAAGAAAACAGAAATTAGTTGGCTCCCTCATAGAGATCCAGAATTTATAAATGGTAGAAAACAAATTTGCATTACTTAAAACATATATCTTTTGGATTTACAAATTCATGAAATTGCAATTGCTGTGAGATGCTTAAGGTCATCAATAATTTTCTATGTGAGCACACACAATACAGTAATTTAGTTCTGATTCAGTTTCTAATATTAATAGGATTAATGGTTCATACTTGTAATTCTCTATAAATGAGGAGAGAAAAAAAACATGAGAGCTTATGCACAGCAATAACAGCGAGAAATTAGAGAGAAGAAAAAAGAGGGAGAGACAGGAAAGATAATCCATAAAGTCTGAGTTTATCTGTGACTTTAATAAGTCAGACTTCCAAAAAGCTCTGACCTTTGAAAACCATTTAGCTTGACTCCAGGGGGAGGTTGGGAAGACTGAGTAGCTGAAGTTCGCAGAGAGATTTCAAGATTCCTTCTGTTCTTTATTGGTTGGCTTACCAGTTAAGTTTCCTTTTAATTTGATCCTATTTGGGGAATGCCAGAGACATGATGAGAGATTCAGTAAACATGGGTTTCAAGTAAAATCACAAGCTATTGTTTGAGGGGGAAAATTGAAGCAGTGCTAGAAGTGCAGGAATCAAAGAGATTTTCTCAATATCAAATAGCTGATTAATGGTGTTGAGAAATTTCCACTGGCATTAGAGAACCTGCCTCCAAAATACTCAATCAGCTCTGACTTTATAATTTGAGGATGCTGTTAAGGTTTGGAAGCTGAGTGGGTTGTGATTGGAGAACTTTTTTTCTGATTACTCTACTGGGGAAATGCCATCTCATCCCTTTTCATTGGGTTTCATATTTTTAAATATTGTTTGAATGGAAAAAAAAACCCTTTAGGAACACCTACTGCCCATGTCCTCCATTTATTTATCAGTTGCTCTAGGTCAGTGGTTGGGAAACTGCGGCTCTCGAGCCACATGCGGCTCTTTGGCCCCTTGAGTGTGGCTCTTCCTAAGCCTTAGGAGTACCCTAATTAAGTTAATAACAATGTACCTACCTATATAGTTTAAGTTTAAAAAATTTGGCTCTCAAAAGAAATTTCCATCGTTGTACTGTTGATATTTGGCTCTGTTGACTAATGAGTTTGCCGACCACTGCTCTAGGTTGATCACCTCTGGGCAGAGGGTGCCATAGAACCAAGCACTTTGTAGCACATCAGAGGTATTAAACATCACCTCTGTGTTGAGAGGCAGTCTATCAGAAGGTTAGGATAACAGATGGTGGAGCCATAGGTTCCAAATCCTGACTCCATTCTTGAATAGTTCTTTGCCTAACTCTTATGGTAGTTTGTACATAGAATGAATGAATTAATATATGTAAAACATAAAATGTTGAGCACGTGGTGAGGCTATGTAAGTTTTTTGTTATTGTTCTTTACACCCTGGTATATTTTTATTCACTGTCTCTGTGAAATCATAATGTGAATTTATACAAGTATTGCTGGAAAACTAGAGAGAGAAATTAAATTAATAAAGAAGATAAAGAGAGATATTTATCAAGTAACTTTATTGTGCCAGGCATCATGCTAGTTGTTATATACAAATACTTCACCTTACTGAGTCATCTCAACCACACTAGGAAGTAGATTGAATTCTCATTCTATAGGTGAGAAAACAGGAGAGAAGGATCACACCGCTTCTAATGGGGAACCAGGATTTGAATTGAGGCCTATCTAACTCTGCAGCCCATGCTTTTTCTACCACACGACACAGTCTCTCTTAAGAAGAAAATTTATAATAATCAGAATGAGTGAAAAATTCACTTCCTTAGTTTAGGCCCATGACCTGAGTTTCCTCTAAAAGCAGGGAAATTTTTCATGGGGCCTGAGTGTGTAACTTTGAATGAAATTAACTAGAGTGGAGTGGTAGCTAGTTAGAAAGCTGCCGAGACAGGAAACACAGCTTTAGTCCAGTTGGTGGCCCAGCAGGGAGGGGGTATGCTGGTGCAGATTTTCTCCAGTTGGGTGCTCCTTTCCAAAGGTGGGGGCGTGGTCTGGAAAAAAAGTGGCACCACAGCTGGGAGAGCTTTGGAGCCTGGTGAATGTTTGAAGATAGAAGTACATTAAATAGTTATTTCTTGGGGTTTCCCGTTTCATTTTTATGTTTGGCTTCTGTCAACTGGAGGAGACACCTTTTCTATATACACACCTTTCTGAGGTTTCAGAGGAAATGGTTATTTAATAGCTGAAAACTCTAGTTGAGTAGAATAAATTACTTTGAACTACTCTGTGGGGTACAGAGAGGAAGAAAACATTATAATTGGATGAAGAGGAGAGAGATTAGAGACAGGGAGATCAGTTAGGAATAAATTTTTTTTAACTATAAAATTGGCAGAACATGGGATGGATTAAATAAGGGAAACCAAGGAAAGGAAGTTGTTGAAGAAGCTACTGGGTTTCTAATTGTCTGACTGGAAAGTTGGTTTATTAGGGTAAGCCTTAATCCAGTGACTGAGAGTCACTGTGGTGCCAGGCACCATTCTAGCTGCTGCACACAAAGATGTCATTTCGTCGAACCTTTCCAACCACATTAGAACCTGGAAGAAAGAATTTAGAGAAAACAGGACCATGTTAGTGGAGGAGAGGTGTTCATTTTTACAGAACTTGATATTCATGAGCGGGTAAAGCATTCATGTGGAGGTAATTGAGCAAGTAGTTGGGCATGAGGTCTATCAGGACTTCAATTCACCCATAAACTCTTAAGATGGTAAATCCTACCAAGGGTCTGAGGAGAAGACTTTAACTGCAGCGCTGAATCTTAATCACCGGTCCCTTTTGAAGCTTTTTTAAAAAATATATTTTATTGATTTTTTACAGAGAGGAAGGGAGAGAGAGAGAGAGAGTTAGAAACATCGATGAGAGAGAAACATCGATCAGCTGCCTCCTGCACATCTCCCACTGGGGATGTGCCCGCAACCCTGGTACATGCCCTTGACCGGAATCGAACCTGGGACCTTTCAGTCCGCAGGCCGACGCTCTATCCACTGAGCCAAACCAGTTTCGGCCCATTTGAAACTTTTAAACAAATGGTATCAAACTGAGCTCTCAAATATTCCCTTCTTTTCTAGCTATAGAAACATGACTAAAGCCTTGAAGATAGTACTCCTGTTTAAACATATGCATATGTTAATGAGAAAAGTTTACTTATTTCATGTAGGGGGAAAATAGTTTATTTTTCTGACATGTGATAAGATACAGTATGAGGCTATAATATTTCAGACATTCTGTATTAGAAGATTTGAAGACAAAGATGGTAAGCTTCCTAAAAAGATACTGATTGCATTCTAACTTGACTTCTTAGGTTGATTTTTAAATGTGATAGAGGTATGCTGCAGAAGTTTTCTGAAGCTATACGACATGTAACATTGAAGTTAATAAGCAGAAGAAATGTTCCTTCTATTAACTGGTTTATTAGATGTATTAGTTTCCTAGGGTTGCCATAACAAAGCACCACAGGCTAGGTGGCTTAAATGACAGACATTTATTTTCTGCCGAAAACCAAGATCAAGGTGCTGGCAAAGATGGTTTCCTCTGAGGACCACTGGGGAGGAGACTGTTTCAGACCTTTCTCCTTTGCTTGCAGATGGCGGCTCTCCTGCTGCCTCTTCACATGGTGGTCTCTCTGTGTAGACATGCCTCCCTGGTATGTATTTGTGTGTCCACATTTCTCCTTTTTTTAAAAAAAATATTTTTATTGATTTCAGAGAGGAAGGGAAAGGGAGAGAGAGATAGAAACGTCAATGATGATCAGTTGCCTCCTGCATGCCCCACACTGGGGATCGAGCCCACAACCTGGGCATTTGCCCTTTTGGAATCGAAACCCTACCTCCTGGTTTGTAGGTTGATGCTCAACCACTGAGCACATCGGCCAGGCAACGTTTCTTCTTTTTATAAGGACACCAGTCAGGTTGTATTGGGGCTTACCCTAATAACCTCATCTTAACTTAATCACCTTTTTAAGGTCCTATCTGCAAATATAGTCACATTCTTAGGAATTAGGGGTTAGAGCTTCAATGGAAGATTTTGGTGGAACACAATTTAGCCCATAACATTATATGAACTGAACTTGGCATGGGACAAACAGAAAGCAACTTAATTTCTTTTATCATTACTTTAAAAAGTCTTGTTCCATCTAAATAAGTACTATTTTTTTTCCCAGCAGGGCCTTTCTTGGACTCAGAATCTACAGTGAGGAAAAAGGCATTAGAAGGAATGGTAGGACTCTTCACTCTTCTAACTTACTCTGACAGTCCTCAGTCCCCATCTTACTGTGATACCAACTATGGCTTCGCTACCTCAGTGTGGTTGGCAGGTCAGCAGCATCAGCAACATCAGAAATACAGACTATCAGGGCCCTGCCTCTGCATTTCTCAACCTGAATCTGATGAATCTGCATTTTAACAAGATGCCCAGGTAATTATTGCTCTTTCCAGAAAACCAGGACCTTCAGGACCAGCAGACAGAAACTCTGTGTCTTCCAGACATGGGTGCGAGGTTGTGAGAATGAAGGAGAGGTATGGGACAGAAGATCTGTTGCTGGAGTGTTAATCTGACTTGGAAGGCCTCTGTGTAGCCCTAATTCCAATTGTGTGTGAGTCATTTGACTTGTCCCTGGCATGAACAATGTAATCTCTGATTTCTTACTATTGCCCATCAACCCCTGCTTCAACAGGATATCCTACACAGACTCTTTGTTTTGGGACCTTGACTTACACCTGACTCTCTCCTCTAGTGTCCACCAGAAAACCTGTGACATTTCTCTGCTCAATTGTAGAAGTGTGGGCTACTTCTGCAATGAACCGCTTTCCTTGCTCTGTCTTCAAAGGTAGGTCCAGGCCAGCCTCTTGCTTGAGTTTCTACCCAACCAACTTTAGTGGACGCATCCAGGCTTCCTCTTCCTCTCACCTGGCTGGATGCATTATATGCTTGCGAATATTCTCCCAAATTCTGCAATGAGATGGTTAGAGAAAAATGCCATCTGCTTTGATTACTCTCTCTGGATTACCTTTTTGGGTAACCCTTGAGCAAATTTATGGATAATGTAAGCTCTTAACACTGTTCTTTACTCTGGGGTTTCAGATGAAAATCAGAGGCAACAGGAACAAGTCTATTTATAGTGCTATATATATCAGTAATTTCACTATTGAGACAATTTAAGCACATTTAGATTCCGGCTTTATCTATAGACAATTATATGACTTAATTTATGGACTTGTTTTCTCAAGGTATTGCTTCAGTCAATATGGTTGGACCAGTTTGGTGTGTAGAATTAGTCTCAGAGACTTTCATCATTCTTTTCAGGTGGTTTCTTCAGACAGGCAAATGGATAGACAGAGCAAATGGGAGTTATTTTGTAGGCTGGAGATGACAAAGGAAAAGATTTCTGAGAGATAGATTTAAGGTCTCTTCAGCCTTCTTTCCCAGAAACTCTGAATTAAGGCACTTTACTTAGCATTCACCTATCTCTGGTCTTTTGTGTTCATGCTCCTCAAACAAAGACTTAGTTCTGACCTACTGTATTGCTAATTTTGGCATGATCACCAAACTCCAATAGTCTGTGTTTCTGTGCTATTTCTGCTTTGTTCTTGATTTCTTTTTTTTTCCTCATCCCACAAGAAGCCATAGGTTTATTAATGATAGAGTACAAATTTCAAACCAAGCTGCAGTTACTCTTTTTAAAAATATATTTTTATTGATTTCAGAGAGGAAGGGAGAGAGAGAGAGAGATAGAAACATCAATGATGAGAGAGAATCACGGATCAGCTGCCTCCTGCACACCCCCTACTGGGGATTGAGCCCACAACCTGGACATGTGCTCCAACTGAACCATGTCCTCATAGTTCATAGGTCAATGCTCAACCATTGAGCCACCGTAGATGGGCTGCAGTTACTCTTTTGAAGCACACACACACACACACACACACACACACACACACACAGTCCTCATTTTTAGATGGTTATATTTACAATGTCATTGTTGTTCCTCGGGGCTTGGACTGCCTTTGCTTTCAACACATTTGCTTGTGATGTGACCAACTCTATGTCTTTAACTTCCACACCTGTTTAATCAACCCCATTCCTCTTTACTCTCCTCTTATATAGTTGGAGTCTGTGTGTTTTCTTGAATGTTGTGACAGCTTCACCTTGAACTTTGAATTTCTCAGCAGCTGCTAGCTGTGTTTGCTGAGATGAATCTTACATTTTGGCTTTTCCCCAAATTATGGAGGTATCTGAAACAGGGCTCTTGTAGACATCTAGTTTTGTGATGATAAAGAGGATATTCTTAGATTTCCTAGTAACCTCTGAAACCTGTTAGGACCCAGTTTACGGTGCCGCCTTTTCACACTGGCTCTCTTTGCTTTACTGACTTGTTGTTTATCAATTTCAGCAGCTGCTGCCAGCTGGGCTTGTTGTGTGGGTGCCTGTGTGGTGTTCCTCGAGTTCTGGTACTGATTCATCACTGTCCGGTTCTGTTCCAGACCCTGTTTCAGCCTGGGGCTGTGGCAACTCCTGCTCTGTAGCAGGGATGATTTCTGCGGTTTCACCGGGTTCTCTGTGCGGGGAACGCAGAACCTAGATGATGGCAGAAAGAGAGACAGTGAGAGTGTGACCCATACCTGTTGTAGAAGGAAGCCTGGCAGCTTTACTCTTGATTTCAATGCTCGTATTTCCAACCCTGAATTTGCAATCTGTCTGGATTTCTACTTCTCCCTTGTTGAGTTCTGGTGTCTGTGGCCCTGAATTTGCTTCACTATGATTTGTCCCATTGTCATGACTCAGAAGGAAGGATTCTGCCACTGCTTCCACTGCTCTATGATTAATAAAGATTTCAAAGTTAATGCATCTTTAACTACAAAGTATTTTTTTATTTAATTTTACCTTTATTGAAGTCATTTTTGAAACATGAGAGAAACATAGTTTTTGCCTTCTTTTCAAAGCTATCACAACTTCCTAAAAATGGTGGCAGAATTAAATCCTGACAGACTCAGAAATTTGTTCTTTTCCAGGTAATTACACGGTGTGGGCTGCTCATAAATGGGTTCATTACTGCAGCTCGCACAGTGTAAGGCAGAGTGTGGCAACTTGGGGGAAATCAGTGGTTCATATTCTACAATAATGGAAAAAAATGAAAAGCTCTTTTTGACCAGAGCCTGGCCTTCCCTCCAAAGATAGGAGATAGGATTAACACTGGTGGGCCTTGATAGGCCGAAATGGACCAGCAGGTAGAAGAGGGAAGCTGAAGTGGAACACATGGAAATAGAAACTGGCCTTCCAGGGACAGCTGGGTGTCTACTGCACAGAGCACAGCAAACAGGATATGTGCAGGGATGAGGGATGATTTAGCAGATACTGGTTTTCAACCTGGTTTCAAAAGAGCCGGTTCATTTCCTCAGCAAATATTTTTGAAGTTCTGATGTAAGTCACTCATTATACAGTGATATATACCAACTGACGAAGATGCAGATAACCTAATCAGGAAGGGAGCATGTTCTTTGGATAGTGGCAGATTGTGGAGCAAAAGTGGCAGCACATTCCAGATGCAGTTCTCCAAGTCAGCAGCAGGAGCTGAGCCCAACGTAAGCGTTGCCTATGGATTTTCTATCGGTGCTACTTCTGGGAACCATTTGAAATTGTTGTTGTTTTGTTAGTATTAATGATATATCAGGAACATGAAAATCAAGGATTTCATGAGAGGTATCGATAAAGCACACATTATAATTACATAGTTACAATAAGATGAATATTTAATGTTATTTTAAGTGTGTGAATACTTAAACATTCTAGCTTATTATCACTGGCAGGTTGGTGTCACAAAGAAAGAACATTGTCTCGCCAGGCTAAATCAAAATCAGTTCCCTTAGGGAAGTGCTCCTACTTGGAGTCAATTGTTTCTTTCTCTGAGCTCTCATCATATCCATATCAGGGATGCCAATATTGGCTATTGGGTAGGTCTCTGTGTTGGGAAGTATTCTAAGGCTAACTATGATCTCAAAGGAAAAAAAGAATGTTATGAATGGTCATACGTGTCTGCCAAGGAATCCAGAGGGAAGACAATGGGAGATATTTGTGATTGTTGTGTATTTGCCATTTCAGGTCTGTACCTTCACTTGATACTCAACACATATTGCTCCAGATGTATAACTACTTATCAATTTATTTATACAGGAAAGTCTCACTCTTCACCATGGAGCTTCCTGTGAGCTGAATGTAAAATTGGGTTTTCATAAAATGGATTATGCTTTTCCAGATGAGGAATGTTTTCATTGTGGGATGCATTTCCACCCAAAGACTCAGCATCAAATATACCAGAAATGGCAAACAAAGAATATCTCACAGAAGAAAAAAGGCCTTGAAACAAAAGAATTGTATCTGCTTCAGAAGTTAGAGATGAAAAGGACCACCTATGACTTTGCTACCTAAGTGTGGTTGGCTGAGAGGCAGCATCAGCACCATTAGATTATTAGAAATGCAGAATACCAGGGCCCTGCTTTTGCATTTCTCAACCTGAATCTGATGAATCTGCATTTTAATAAGATCCCCAGGTGCTTCTAGTTCTGTCCAGGAAACCAGACCAGGAGGACTAGCAGACAGAACAAAGTCTATTATAACCACTGGAAGGGGGCATAAGCCCAGTGCAGGGGGGACACAGGACCAGGCCAAGTCATCTGGAAGGTTGCAAGGAAGAGCTGCATCATAAGAAATGCTTCCAGGCTGGGCCTGGAAACTCACTGCAAGCTCACGGGGCTTCTTCCTGGGAGAGATGATGTGGCTCTTCTAAAATCCCAACCAGTGTCTTGGCTAGAGTGGGCATTCAGAGATTAATCAGTGGGGAGCAGGGCTCTGAAGTGTAATAAACAAAGGGGGAGAGAAATAGTCATGTCTACTCCATCCCACTTCCCTCAGGCTGCTTATTAAAATCATCTGGGGAGCCTTGGACACCCTCCAGTGCCTGGGAACTACCCCAGAGATTCTGATTTAATTGGTCTGAGGTTTGTCCCAAGCTTCAGTATTTAAAACATTTCTCTAGTTATGTGCAAACAGCATTGCAAAGTCTGTAATATTTTATTTGTTTATAGAACTTTAAAATAAAGATCCGCAGAGAAGAAAATAAGTATTTACACTCCATAAAAAAGCAGCTGTAGCCCAGCCAGTGTGGCTTAGTGGTTGAGCATCAACCTATGAACCAGAAGGTCACAATTCGATTCCCAGTTAGGGCACATGCTGGGGTTGTAGGATCCATCCCCAATGTGGGGCATTGCAGGAGGCAGCCAATCAATGATTCACTCTCATCATTGATGTTTCTATTTCTTTCTCCCTCTTCCTTCCCCTCTGAAAAAAAATAAATTTATATG
>NW_005354385.1:13476383-13477706 GCF_000412655.1 Myotis brandtii | reverse complement strand
CGTGTGGGTGAAGGTGAAGACTGGGTGTTAATTAGACTGTCTGGAAGTGGAGCAGCTCCACAAAAGGCCAATCTTGGAAACAAGGAGATTCTTTTTATTACCTTGACACCTAGTTTGCAAATTCTTATGAAGATAAGGAGCAAGAAGCTAACTCTCACTGGGTGCCTATTCTGTGCTGAGCTAGGTTTTCTCATTTCGTTTTGACAACTACCTTGTAAATTAGATATTTTTTGGAGGATAAAACAAGCTCAGAGAGACTAAGTAACTTGTACGTAGATAATAAATGGCAGATGAGGATTTGATCTCAGGAATGTCTGTCTCCAGAGTCTAGGGCAGCGGTTCTCAACCTGTGGGTCGCGACCCCTTTGGGGGCCGAACAACCCTTTCACAGGGGTCGCCTAAGACCATCGGAAAACACATATATAATTACATATTGTTTTTGTGATTAATCACTATGCTTTAATTATGTTCAATTTGTAACAATGAAATTGGGGGTCACCACAACATGAGGAACCGTATTAAAGGGTCGCGGCGTTAGGAAGGTTGGGAAACACTGGTCTAGGGTCTTCGTATGGCACACATGCTATGTTCCCCAGAGGGCAGAAGGGCCTGTTAGATCATGTTTCTTTATATCCATAAAGATATTTTCTACGCATGAAAGATGGCTGACAATTACTTCTTTAAGATTCAGCAATTGTTTTGCATGTGAAACATACGAGGTAGATGTGTACAGCTCTGTTTTATATTGTGTGAGTGGGCTGTGACCTGGCTCCCCTCACTTTTCATCACCTCCCTTGATTCTCTTTTTGGTGAATCTTTGACTATTCCCATCCCATGATATGTTTCTTCTTTCCCTGAGAATCTAAAGAGCCAAATGTCAGCCGAACTCCCAGCTTCTCTCTAAATTCTGTAGCTGCTGATTGTGGCCTGGTAGTCTGTAAGTTTAGGTGGAGGATTGGCCCAAGCATGGTGTTTGAGCCTTGATTTCAGGTAGAGCCAGGTGGAACTAGGGAAGACTCGTAGCCTCAAACACTCTAATTTAGAGAGTAGTTCAGGCTTAACACTCAGTAGTTAGCATTATGGGTTTCTGAGCCCCTGTGAATTTCTGAATTATTGATGGGACTGAATAAAACAGGCTGTTTTCAAAGGTTAATTCTGAGGCTGCCTCTTCTCTACAATTTGATGCATTTAAGACTGAATCACGAAGGCTGAGCTCATGGGGAAAATTTTTTTGATCTTAACTCAACAAATGGACACAATATTGAATCATGAAAATGAAAGCTCTATTTTTTGTTGGATTTAAAATTGTTGGATTTGAAATTG
>NW_005354385.1:13463628-13475336 GCF_000412655.1 Myotis brandtii | reverse complement strand
GGGTGTACAGGTGTACAAATTTGTGCACCAGTGGGGTCCCTCAGCCTGGCCTGCGGAATCGGGCTGAAACCGGCTCTCAGGGGTCCCCGCAAGTTAACCTACCAGTCGGAGTGTCTGCCCCCTGGTGGGGTCATAGAGAGCAGTTGAGCGGCCTTAACATATCATTAGCATATTACACTTTGATTGGCTGAATGGCCAACCAGATGACCAGGCACTTAGCATATTAGGCTTTTATTATATAGGATTTTATTGCTAATACTCTTCCAAGAGTCTTGAGATTCTCAATATCATTTTCAACTTGTAAGTAGAGGGGAAAATATTCTCTCTTCCTAAATTGAAACTCTAAGAAAAACAACTGCAATAAAAAACCAAATGTGTTCAGTGTACTGCAGAGCAAAATTTATTATGAATTCTAAGTTTGGCCAGATGACCCATGGACTTCTAAAGGGGAACTATAGGTGCTTTCTAGAGGGTGGATCTTTGTGCTACCCCTCAAGACAGTGAGCAGATGCAGGCCCTTGAAGCCATTATGGGAGGGAGGAGAAGAGTTATTTGATTTCTAGTTTGAGAAGTGAGTTAAAGAGTCTTGATGATAAGTAGTTGGATATTAGCGGGAAGATGATAGGAAATAAAAAAGATCTTACTATGTGACACTGAAAATTTTTCATCTATTTCCTTGTTTCATAACACTTGCCAAATTAGTGTTAATCTACTTGGTAGACTTGTCAGAGGCTGCATTTGGAGTCCCACCCCTATCACAATCTAAATGTTATTTAAAATTTTAGGGAAATACAACATTAAATGTATTTTTGAAAAAAAACCACAAAAAATGAAGGGAGTGGACTCACCCATAATCTGACTTTTTCTCTCTTAGTTTTTTCCAAATACATACATAGATTTAGTTGCAATTTTGTGCTCTACATTACTGTTTGTTTTCTTGAAAATTTCTATATTGCTTAATAGTTTTCATAATAACCATTTATAACAATTGCAGAATATTTCATTGACTAGATGTACTATATTTTAGTTCACTATTTGCTTATTGTTGGATAGTTAATCTATTCAGATTCTTTGCCTTTTAATAAAGGAAATGGGGCTATTTATGTATATAATTAAGTCTGGTCTTTAGAAAGCATTTGGTCTTTAGAAATCATTCTATTTAATTAAAAAACTTTGTTTGTTTCTTGCCTTTTTTTTTACCCTTAAAGTAACAGCCTCTTCTTTTGTCTTATATTGTAAAATTTAGAAGATAAACATCATTATTGAAATCCTATTGGTGATTATAGTAAAGAAGTGGTTCTCAAACTTTAGTGGCTATGAGGATCACCTGTGGTACTTGTTAAAAGTGAATTTCTGGGTTCTGTCCTCAGATATGCTGATTAACTAGATCTGGAGTGTAGGCCTAGGCATTCTTTTGTAAGGGTTATAGGGCATATATGTGATAAACACTGTCTTCAGGGAAATTTAGAACATCTTTTTTTTTTTTTAATTCTCACCTCAGGATATGTTTATTTGTTTATTGATTTTATTTTTTAAATTAAATTTAATTTTTTTCCAACACCATTTATCTCCTCTATACCCTCTCCCACCTCTACCACTCAGCCCCCCCACTCTCCTCCCTCCCCACAATCACCACACTGTTGCTCATGTCCAAGAGTTCTCTCTATTTTTTTTTCTTTTTGGCATAATCCCTTCAACCACCCTCCCCCACCACCCTACCTTCCACCCTGTGCTGTCTGCCTGATAGTTCCGTTTGTTCATTAAATTCCACATATGAGAGAGAGAAAAAGAAAGAAAACATGGATGGGAGAGAGAAACATACTAGTAGATCAGTTTCCTCCTGTAGGTGCACCGACTGGGGATTGAGCTGGAAACCCAGGTATGTGCCCTGACCAGGAATCGAGCCCACAATCTTTTGGTTCATGGACGATGCTCCAACCTACTGAGCCACCCAGCCTGGGGCTAGGACATATTTTAACACAATTGTTGTAGAATTAACCATAGAATGCTGGAGGTTTTATATTTGAATTTAAGTAAACTTTTTTTCCCCCAAAATATATTTATTGATATCAGAGAGAAAGGAAGAGGGAGAGAGAGAAATATCAATGGTAAGAATTATTCTTTGACATTTATTTTATATATTTAAATGCCATTTAACAAAGAAAAATCAACCAAAAAAATGAGTTTGCGTGCCATCACTGTCATAGGTTGATGCTCAACCACTGAGCCACACCAGCCAGGCATAGGTAAACTTTTAAATACAGCCTGCATAGTCTAATGATTCTTGTATCTGTAAGTATAAAGTCTAGTTTTGGCTTTATGTCAAAACTCACTAGGCAGCAGAGAGGGAGTGAAGACAGGGAGAATGAAGAGGAGATCAGCTACCCCTTAGCTGGGAGATAGATAGGGAGACAGTCCTGCCAACTGTGTGTGTGTGTGTGTGTGTGTGTGTGTGTGTGTGAGAGAGAGAGAGAGAGAGAGAGAGAGAGAGAGAGAGATATGATGATGAGGGGTAAGGGGAAGACATTGTAAGGAGGACTGTGGAATCACACATCAATATTCTTTTCTAGCTAGAAAGTAATGTGATCAAGAGACAGCAAACTTATTTGATTTCTTAAGAAATCTAAGTAGTGATTTTTATAAGAACAGAGTGAATATATGTAGTCAGCTTTATAGTTTGATGAAACTAAGGGTTTAAACTTATATTTGCCATTTAAAGAAATCAGTATCTCTATCAGAATAAATATCCCTGTTTATCACACTTCCTCCAAAGGCATCAGAGAATAAAAGTGTGATTAGAACCCAGTATGTTTTTTATACGATGTCTTCTATTTTAAAGTGTCCATCATGAAGCTCAAGCATTTGTCAGACTGTTCTTTTTCCTTTATTTCTCAAAATAAGCAGTGAGTGGGAAGATTTCATTCCTATTTTCTAATCACAGAAAGCGGAGCACTGGAGAGTGGATTTCTCTGCTTATAGTCCCACACCTGCTAGTTGATCTATTTCACTGGATTCTCTGGGGGTTGAGGCCATGTTTCTTTAGCCTTTATAAGTGCTATGGAAGGCTTAGCACTGCCCAGAGGTAATTTTCCATGTATTTCTCACATCTCTGCCTGTCTTGGGAGCAGAGACATGGACTGTCCTTTGCCCTGGATTGTCTTTTCAAGGAGATTAGTATAGCAAACCATTTAGAGATAGTATTTCCCTCCAGAGCAGAAGATAAGCATGCTGCCCAGTTTACAAGATTCAAGTTCCCTAAGTTCAAGGTTCTTTTCCTGAAATGCAAGCCACTGCATGTGCAGGCATCCGTATGGGCCCATCTGTGTGGCCTCTGTAGGACTTGAAGACAAGGAAGAACAGACAACAATATGCTACTCGTGCTGCTTGCTGTGCCATGAGTAATAAAGTCCTTCATCTTTAACCCAAGAGTTATCAGCCAACATCCATGAAACTGTGGCAGGCTAACTTGTTACCTAGTCAATACGATAAAACTAACAGTTCTTGACACCACAAAATGGTATTCAATGAAAAATTATGGAGTAGAATAAAAAAAGCCAAATAACAGATTCTGGGGCTGCTGACCATAATTTATGGCTCTTGGAGAAGTCAGCACTTTTCTGCAAAGTATAGCCAAAGAAGAAATAACAGCAGCCACACATTCCCTGGAAGAAAAAAGACACCTAGCAGAACAAACTGCTATCAAATGTAGTTAGTCTACTTTGCTTGTATCTGAAACTGTTGAATTTGGGGTCATAAATTTGTGTGATCAAGAAATGTCATATTTATTTTCTGTAAGTTACTAAAGTGGTAGGAAACCCCAATTTTGCCATTATTGTGCTCCCTTTCCTTCCTTCCAGGGGATTAAATTTTGCCCAGAACATGGGGAAGAGGCAGGATGGTCCATTATGGTCACCACTGATAGGATCTTTGTCTGAGCAAGTGCAGTCCCTTTGAAGCAGCTAACCCTGCTCCTTCTGTGATGACCTGATCATATGCCGACACTGACCAGCAGACCGTGAGCGATGGATGAATGATTACTCTGACACACAATTGTTGTGAAAGAGAGGGCTAAGGGACTGCCTGGCTATAGGAACCATTCAGCCTCGTTCACCTGCCTCTTCAGGCTTTTATTGTAATAGCAATTTGCGATAAAGTTTAACTTTTAGAGACAATCAATGGGGTAAGCATTCTTGGGAGGACACATGTGTCTACAGTGTCCTTTAAGCAAGGACGTCTGAAGATTAAGCATAAAGATTCTGGTAAACACCTGAGGGTCCCCAGTACACAGACTTGTTTGGAAAAGACAAGGAACAATTAGGGGTTGTTGCCTTCAGCCAACTCCTCTAGGTCGGAATTTCCTCCTTACAAACTTTCCAACCAAGTCTCCCGTGCTCCCCCACAACCATAGGCATCTCTGCTGAAGCCCAACCTGGGAGGAAGGTGCAGGTCGCAGGCTCCTCACTCTGTTTACAGGCAAGGTGAACCTTCTCTCTGTCAAGCCAACTTCTTTCTCATCATCCTCTTAACATAATATCTTCAATGCTCACAATGTTTGGAAAACAAAGGCAGGAGGAATATATTTGGACCCCTGGGGCAACGGAGTCCAAAGGGCATGGATCTTTTTCCTGGAAAGGAACTGAAGAGGGAAAAGTAATTTAAGAATAAAGCATGATTTAATAGCTCAGTGAATCATCCTGCCACACTGTTTTATATCTTTTCTTTCTTACATTCTCCTTAGATTCTTTCCCCTACTACAAGTCAATGACCATTTGTAGGGTGTTGCGTGGACCATTGTAAGGGTGTAAGTTCCAGGACAGTAGCCTGGGGATAAGTGTGAGTTTAAGGAAAAAGGTGCCTCATCTGGAGAGCCACAGAATGAATAGGAAACCTGGAGGTTAGTGCCTTAGGCTCCTGACCTCTTTGTTTTCTTTTTAACTAGCAACGTTTCCCCCTTCTACTAGGCTCTCAAGGTAAAACCAACCAGCAAATGCCTACTTAGCCAACACTTTCACATTTGAAGACTATGTAAATGACAATAAAACACTGGCAGTATGTGCAGCTTCTCTTGCATACTAGATTCAGAAAGGAAAATATGGTCTGTCTTGACTCTCACTTCTGTCAAGTGTTTAAATTGTCCTTCCAGCATATATTTAAAACACATTGTCATTGCAATGTTACCAAACAGTGAGCAAGTCAACGTATCTGAGACCACGCAATGATTGACACTTTGTAAGGGAAACAGAGAGACATGGAACCTCACATGGTGACTGCTGTTTCCAGCTCTGAGGACTGCTGATACAGTTTCTGGCAGTGAGGAGAGATGTGCAATGTTGGTTCAAAACCACAAGCTGTAGAGTCGGAAGGTTGCCTCAGCTCCTTCTTCGCTTGGCACACGTTGCTTCCTTGAGTTGGGGAGATTGGAAGCAAAGGGCAGTGATGTCGCTAACACATTTTCAAAGAGTTGTTCCTTTTCGGTGAATGCTGGGGGTGTTTTTTTTATTTTGTTGTTTGTAGTCTTTTACTATATTTGGATTCAGAAAAGATGATCATATCTGGGTTACATGCTCATGTGGGATCACTTATAGGATCACAGAGCAAGTCAAGGGGAAGACATGGGCCTTCTGAGTCGCGTGGTCATATATGGGTGAGTGAGGTTCTTGCCCTCCATGCAAATCTTTTGCTAAGTTTCTCACAAATCATCTGAAGAATTCAACTAAGATTCAACTTTTAAAAGTGGAATCTGCACCTGACATGAAAGGTCAGACTAATCTTCTTAATTAAAATAAAGTTCTAGCTAAGCAGCTGACCCGACAACCACCTCGACTGAATTAGGGCGAAACATTTTTTCACCCCCGGGATTGTGAACCATTGCAGAAGACAGAAAACACATTTTTCATCTTTGTATTCTAAAAGTGTAGCTCAGTGCCTGCCACTAAATACATGTCTCATAAAGTTTTGTCAAATGAGTGAAGCAATAAACACCAACAATTAAGAAACAGTGCAAATAAAAAAAAGAACCTTTCAGGTTTCCTCGGTTTTGTTTTCTGAGGTCACTCTCCTCATGCCATTTTTGTCAGCTCTAATGACTGCATCTCATTTTATTACATCTTTTATTTTTTTCTAATTAAGCTTCTATGGTTCATAAACCCTGTGAAAATAGCAAGGTTATCTACTAACGAGTGTTTTTTGACCCTCATTCCCTTAATAAGCATCCCTTGCCATGTTTTTGACTTCCCAAATGAGCTGTTGCACAGACTTCATATTATTTAGATGGAGAAAGAAGAGAACAACATGATCAATAAAATTAAGGCTTTTGCATAATTAGGGGAAAAACACCCTTTTTCCTGGCACAACTTCAATCTTCTTTTTCACCAGCTGCTAAGTCATTTTCATATCCCTACTGCTTCCTACAAGTGCAAACACACCTGTTCTCCCAGCTCGGTACCCATTTCATGCTGGCTCCTTGTGAGCAGGAGATGTGTTTTGACTTGCATCAGAGAGCCAAATAATCATCTCTTTATTCTCGGATGACAATCGTCCTTTTTGGCAGACTGCGTGGTGGTCATCCTCAGAAATTTTCTCCTGAGACAGTGAGCAGGACAGTTCACTTAGTAAACCATTTTTATGCACAACTGCAAGCTTGGGTTTCTTTTTCTGGGCAGCTTCTTACCCTATCAATTTGTGAAAGGCCCTTTGGTGTGGTTGTACCTTATGCTATGGCCAGAGCTTCGTGTCTGGTGGCCAGCCCACAAACAACCAATCTGATACTTCCACCTTCCACATCTGCTGCAGATGAAACCACCCAGAGATTGGGGGGATTGCTGTGGCACTGAGGAAGGAGCTTGAACTAATGCACAAAGGCTGCACAGTTTATGTGTAAATGGGAACAAAGCTAAAGCCAGTGTCAGAGATGAGATTAAGAAAAGTCAAAGATAGAGCAGTTGGAGTGCTGATTGGCAGTGATATTTGGCAAAAGTAGAGACTATTCCCACCTCTGCTGTTTCTATTATACTCTCACCAGGTACGAATGATTTACATGGAATTCAGGACTTTTAGTCCTCAGCATCTTTAATGCTTTTTACCAAAGACTGTTCAAGAGTGACTGGTTCATTTTTTACTGGGAATTGCTTATAGGTCCCCAACCCCATCTGATATATAATAGTTTCCAAAATAATGGTGTCATCCTGAGGATTTCATTCCATTGCTCCACTCTGTATTCCTCCCATCGGAATAGCACACCACTCATCTTAATTAGTAAAATGCCATCCAGTCTGGTCCTCCCTTGCCAGCAAGTCATTCAGTTCCAAAATCACTTCTTTACCTCCATCATATAGTTTAGTATTTTGCAATAGGAAAACTGTAACATAGCACATCCTTCTCCTAACAGGGAAAAATGAAATTCGCTATAAGCAATGCTAATTAAGCAGTTTAACATTAGCTTTAATTTAAAGCAGCCCTCCTGAGACTTCCTAACATATACCCAGGGTGTCATAAAATCTGAAGCCACACTCCCTCTCAATTAGCATCCATTTATTTGGGAACAACACCAAGCAGCAATAAACAGGCACAACCTGTTCCTTTCGCTCTTATTCTGCCCAGCAGCCACCGCCTGCGCCGCCTGCTCACTGGAGACTCCTGTTAGCAGCAGCAGCAGCAGCCTTTAGGTGGCTGGGTTAAACCACATTGGGTCAAATACAGCGTCTTACTAGGCATCTCCCTCTCAAATCTTAGATGTGTGTTTCAGCTTAAAGTTGCATCTTGACGGTGAGTTAATTGTTGAAATAATTTGTATTAAAAGGCAGACTAAAACACACACTAAAAATGCAATTGGTTTGGCCAGAGGTGATTTTAAGCAGAAAGTAAGCTGGCGGTGGAGGCTGCTGGGCATGAGATTGTGATTATGACAGGTCTATGAATCAGGCTGTTTTTCAAAACCTTTTATATTCTTAACTGTCTCACCTCCACCTGCCAGATCTAAACCTCCACCTCCTCCCTGCTCTCTTGGCTCTGAGTGGCCAGTGCCCCCATTATTGAGTCTTCCTGATATGTTTATGATAGCCTCGTTTGTGGAATTGTAAATGACTGGTGTATCTTCGGTCAGTAGTTAATGCTATCCTATTAGTTTAGTCTAAAGTGTTCATGTTAGATCTCCCAGACATACATTTTTAGTATAGGTAGGGCTTTAAAGTTTCCCCCCATCAATTTTTATTTCCCAAACATCAAACACGAAAAAAGAATGTTATAAAAGGAAGAAAAAGAACTCACAATCCATCCACTCACCTGCATTAAATCCTAACACATTTGTAACTGCTTAATCCAACTGTGTCAGTTGTTCCTGCTGGTAAGGCCTCCACGCATTTACAAATGACAGGAGTAATACATTTTAAACTACCTGGATAAGGTGATCTTCACAAATTCATCCCAAACACAGAAGCCTTCTGTGTTTTTTTTTTCTTATTATGTAGTTCAGAGCTAGAATTTTAATAAACAATAAACAAGAGAAGTGGAAAGAGGGAAAAAAAATTCAAGGGAGATATCAATAATATCAAACGTCTTCTGTGCCCCATCTGTTGCATAGTCCATTAGCTGAGAAATTGCAGAGAGCCCTAATAATAGTACTTGCGATTTAAATAGCACCTTTCAAACAAAGAGCTTCACCATCACTAATCTCACCTATCTTTCCAGCACCCTGATAGGATGAGTGCCTGGGACAGGTATTATTATCTGTGTTTTACAAATAGGAGCACCAGGGCACATGGTTTAGTGATTTGAGCAAGGTCACTCTGCTAGCCGGGGCATGTATAGGACATGTTTTAACTATGGGATAGCTTTGTAGCAGCTACACTGTTCAGATCTGTGCAGACCCAGACCGGGATGGAATGTAATGGCCTGACCAGCATTGTCTGCGGACAAAGACCAGAGCCTCTGCTTAGGGAATGCTGGTTGCGTTCATAGTGATGTGTCTCTGTAATATAATAGGTGTCCTTAGCCCTAGTGAAAACACTTAAAGGCCTTTCTCTAGCACAAAGTTGTTCTTTTGATAGAAATATATGTTTATGATAGCCTGAGTTCAGTTGTGTGTGTGTGTGTGTGTGTGTGTGTTGAGGTGTGGGACTTTTTGATATGCTGGTCCAACCTGGGCTAGTGTTACTAGAACAAATTTAGACAAAGAGCAGCAGTAAATCTGGTCAGAGATAAATCTGTAACAAAGTCCTGTCAATCGTAGGTGCACTTGACAGGTTTCCTCGGGGTTTGCATGTGGGTGTCATTTTTCACTAATGGAAACATTCCTAGTTGGAGGTCCCCGTAGACTGGGCTGTTGACAAAACCTTGCTTCACAACAAAAACTGCAAGGAGAACAGAAGCTCCTCTAATAGTTAAGGAAAATGTACTATTTCAGGAAAGAAGAGCTAGGATCTCATTTTAAAATGCTCTTTAAAAAAATGCTCTCTAGACTTCTCAGTTCTTTTCATTGCATAGCTCTGGAAGCAAATATTTAACAGATGTTGTCAGTTTGTTCAGTCAGTCAACAAATATTAGTTAAACTTATACTCTGTGTCAGATCTTTATGTAGGTGTAGGGGACAGAGCATTGAATAAGACATCCAAGGTCTTCAAGAAACTGCTATTCCAGGGGAAAGACAGATCATAAGCAAGAAAAAAAGTGGGAGACTAAGGAAATAAACACATAGAAAGCCAAAAAAAGAAATAAGATAATGAGAGGTTTTTATAACGTTTCTGAAGGAAATAGGATATGAATGGGCGGGCGGGCGCGCACACGCACACACACACACACACACACACACACACACAAAACAGGAGAGGCCCCTTTGGAAAAGGTGGTCAGAAAAGACTTTTCTAAGAGAGTGAAGTGACATTGAAGCTGAGGTCTAAAGACACTGTTAATATAATATCTGTTATTTATGTGTTCCCTAATCTCTGTTGGTTCCCTTGTGCTATAAAAGTAGAACAATATTTCATTATTGATTTCTTTGGAATAAAGCTTGCTATACAACCCACATATTGGTTCTCATAGACCAGTGATTCTCAGCCTCCCTTTACACTCCTAACAATTGTTGAGGATCCCAAAAAGCTTTGGGTTATGTGGATTGTATTAATATCATATTAATATTAGTAATTAGCAAAGTTTAAACATTTATTAACTTAAAAATAAATGTATGAATTTAAAAATAACACGTGATGAGTTTATTATTGTTAACATAGGTCACGTGATTTATATTCTATATTATACATTCACATATGCACTTTAAAATTATTTTTTAAACAAAAACATTAATGAAGAAAGTGGCATTGTTTTACATGTCTGCAAATCTCCATCTTTTTTTGGCTGAATAGAAGACAGCTGGATTCACAGGTCTGCTCCTGCATTCAATCTGTTGTGAAATGTTGTTTTGCTTGAAGTGTATATTTTAAAAAATCCAGCCACACACAACTTTGTAGTTGGAAAAGGGAGGACCTCATGTATCCTCTGAGAGCCCTCTGGCACAGAGTAGCTTTTATCTCAGTTTGTCTATACTACAGTGTTAGGAAAAGTGAAAACTATTCCTGGTACATAGATATCTGGTGATCTTATCATCCTCACATTTATTAGTTGCAAGGGGATTGCATCCCTCATTGTTATGGGCGGGCATGGGGTTAAACTCAGCAACAAAACTCAAATCTGACTTCCAGCAGCTTATTTCTTTTTGAGTAATTTAGAGTGACTTTTGAATCTCTGAACATAGAAAATGTGGCAAGTGGTAGAAATTTACACATCAAGACTCATATTTTCACTTTATTTTCTACAACTGATTTCACGGTACTCTGGAGACCCCATTCCCAAATGACAGCAAAGCACACGGGCCATGCCAGTAACATATACCTTCATTTCTGCAGGTTCAATACAGTCTGTTTGGGCAATTACTCAGGTTTCCAGGGCCTCCTCCCAGAGGTGAATTAAAGGCAGCTTATGCTTCAGGGCTCCTAATTTGCCTGTGACTCTTAAAAAGTTCCTGGGAGATACCCTAGCAATTTTCTATTTATAATTTTTTTCCTGAAGATGAGTCCTTAAATTGCATAAGCTTCGGGCGCTGCAAAATCTGGATTTGCCCCTCTTCCCCTTCTCAAGTGTCTACTCTTTCCCTTTCTTCTTCTCAAGATAATATGTAGGTGAGAGGAAATGCTGGCAATGGAGAGGAATGTCTGCCCTTATGCCACACTCTGGATTCTTGCTGAACGAGCTGCTGACATGCCCTTCGCCCCCATAATTATGGTGTAATGCCTTTCTTTGTTGACTTGACCCTCACCTTAGTTTCAGTGAGGAAAACCTTCCGGGTTCTGGGTTCTGGCTGCGATCCACTATAGTCTCCTCACCCATGATCTTGGTGAACTTCTTATGAGCTTGACACCCTGAACAGTTTCTGTGACCACCCCAGACACATGCAGGGCCTGGGGAAAAGGAATTCTAGGCCATCTGGCCAGGCACCTTGCCCAGTTGCTTCTCCTCTATTGTGCAGGTGCCCTGTTGGTTTGGCAAGGCCCTATGTGATAGTGGGGTTTCTCTGAGAGGCTTATAGCCTGTCCAGGAGAAATATTCCTGCTCTGGAAAACTGCTCTCCTCAACCATTCTCAGTATTTCTACTACACAGCTCACTTAAAGTTTAACCCTGAGGAGGTAAGGGGGAAGTGGAAGCTCCCCTCCTCCTCTTC
>NW_005354385.1:13462185-13463618 GCF_000412655.1 Myotis brandtii | reverse complement strand
CTTTTTAACTATCTTAACTATTTCACTATTTTTGAAGTGCACAGTTCAGTAGTGTTAATAGAGCTACAGATGTTTTTCATCTTGCAAATTATGTGCCCACAAACCACAGCTCCCTTTTCCTGTCCCCCAACCATCTAGTAGCCACCATTCTACTTTCTGCCTCTATAAATTTGACTACTCCAGTTACCTCACATAAATGGAAGTATTTTTTTGTGACTGGCTTATTTTACTTAGCATGATGTTCTCAAGGTTCATCCATGTCATAGTATGTGACAGGATTTCCGTCCTTTTTAAGGCTGGGTAATCTGCTACTGTGTGACAGACCACATTTTGTTTACCCATTCATCTGTGTTGGACATTTGGGTTGATTCCACGTCTTAGCTATTGTGGATAGTGCTGCTAAGAACATGGGTGTAAACGTGTCTTTTTGAAACTGCTTTCGATTCTTTTGGATATATACCCAGAAGAAGGGTTCCTGGATCATATGGTAGTTCTATTTTTAATTTTTTGAGGAACTTCTGGATTGTTTTCCATAACAGTTTGCACCATTTTACAATCAAACCAATAGTGCACAAGAGTTTCGATTTCTCCACGTTCTTTCCAACACTTATTCTTTTCTGTTCTTTCTTTTTTTTTAAAAAAGTAGCTGTCCTAATGGTTGTGAGGTAATATCTCCTTGTGGCCTTGATTTGCATTTCTCTGATGATTAATGCTATTGCACATCTTTTCATAATGCATGTTGGTCATTTGCATATCTTTTTTGGAAAAATGTCTATTTATTCCAGTCCTTTGCCCATTTTTCTTTTTTTCTTTTTGCTGACATATATCTCCTCGCACCCTGTGGAAGAAATCCCCCTTTCCTGGGTCAGGAAACTCCCATTGTTAATTATTTTATCTCCCCTCCACTCTAGTTCTTGAAAAAGAATATTCAATACCTATGGCACTCATTTCCTGTTCTCCTACCACCCCTCACCTTCACCCTGCTTAACTTCCATTGTTGCTGCTATGATTCTAGTTGAAGCCCATAACATTTTTTTTTAATGTGAACCCTCTCACAGTCTTCTATTTAGTTATACCATTTTTAGTCTTTATCCTTTCAAGCTATCCTGAGTCCCGTTTCTGGAGTGTTGCTGCTTAAAAAACATGATTTTGACAATTACTGTTTAAACTTTTCAATGGCTCTCCTTGCCTACATTAAAAAGTCTACATTTCTTAGAGTAGAATATAAGGTTGCTTAACATTTGAGTTTTTTTATTTTTATTTTTATTAATTAAATCTTTATTGTTCAGATTATTACAGTTGTTCCTCTTTTTTCCCCCATAACTCCCCTCCACCCAGTTCCCCCCCTCCTCCCTCACTCCCCACCCACTGTCCTCATCCATAGGTGCACGATTTTTGTCCAGTCTCTTCCCGCATCTCCCACACCCCTTTTC
>NW_005354385.1:13460181-13460827 GCF_000412655.1 Myotis brandtii | reverse complement strand
GAGAGAAAGCTGCCCTTGAGTTCCGACCAATGCCAGACAGTCCCGCTTCTCCCGTATGAGTCTGGGTCCCTAGAGACTCGCCCGGAACTGGAGCTCAGAGCCTGAGACGCCCTCCTGATTGAAAACGACAACCACGCCCTCAGCTGCCAGCCCTCTCCACATGCACCTCCACACCTTAGTATTTTACTTCTGCACTGCGCCTCCTCTGAGTCTCAGTATGCTTTTCTCTTTCCTTCTAGTTGTAGAATTTCCACTCAGCCAGCCTTTCTGTGGTTCTGGATGATGTCTGTTCCGTCTTTTAGTTGTATTTTTGAAGTGGTTGTTCGAGGCAGCAAACTCCCGTGTTTACCTATGCTGCCATCTTGGTCTCTCTTAACATTTGAGTTTTGATTACTGGTTTGTGTCTCTACCATATCCTGAATAACTTTTTTTCCCCTTTCTCTTAGCATTGAATTGCTTTGCCTTTAGTATACCGCTTGAAGGGAAGTCCTGTATTACTCATATTACTCATCTTTGCATCCTTATATCTAACATAGTGTCTGAAAAAAGATAAGTACCTAATAAATGTAATGAAAGCAAATAATCCCTCCTATTTTATTATTTTGAATTTTGTTACATTGGCTTTTTCTTAAGTTGAAATATATAT
>NW_005354385.1:13457082-13460126 GCF_000412655.1 Myotis brandtii | reverse complement strand
AGTATTATGCTAAGTGAAATAAGCCAGTCAGAGAAAGACAAGTATCATATGATCTCACTCATATGTGGAATCTAATGAACAAAATAAACTGAGGAACAAAATAGATCCAGAGACATAGAAGCATAGAACAGACTGTCAAATTTCAGTGGGAAGGTGGTGGTGGATGGGTGGGTGGGAAGAGATCAACCAAAAAACTTGTATGCATATATACATACTAGATGCCTGATGCATGAATTCATGCACAGGTGGGGTCCTGCACCTGATCAGCTGTTGGGGCCAATCAGGGCCCGCCAACCGGAGGGAGGGACCACGGGAGGTTGGCTGGCCAGGGGGAGGTTAATTGTGGGTCAGTGTGCATCATAGTCACCGGTCAAATAGTTGATCAGTTCACCAGTTGTTATGGTTTCTTAGGCTTTTATATATATAGATATGTATAACCCATGGACACAGAAAATAGTGTGGTGAAGGCCTGGGGTGGGGAGCAGGGACAAACTAGAAGGAGTCAATGGGTAGGAAAAGAGGGACATATGTAATACTTTCAATAATAAAGAATTTAAAAAATTAGTATAGGGATACATAACATTTTGAGTTAGTTCCTCCATCTTTAAAGTCAACACTGAAAATAATATTTGGAGAGTAAAAAGAAATTAAACCATATTCATAAGAAATTTTCAATCTGCTAACAATTTCATAGCAGAGTTCTAATCAAATGTCCTAAATGGCAAAGAATTATCCACATTTAATTTCTCCTCTGTATATTTTAATACAGAGGGCCTTGGGGCCCTACTGTTTTCACTGTCAACTTCTTGTCAACTAATGATCCAGGGGCTTCATCATTTAGGGCTTTAAGAACTTAATATTTAACAGACATTCTTCCTCATTTCACCATGACTTAACTTTGCTTGCTGACCCAAATATGGCAGAGTCAAACAACACATAATAAACTATATTTTCATAGTTATTTGTTTACTGTCTTGGACCTCAATTTCATCCCTTATCATGGTTGACCATCAGAAAGCATTGGCATGGCTGAAGTTCAACAAGTTTGTTCAGCTGCACTTCACATGTTCTTCCCCTCAAACTTCCTGTGCCCCAATATTCCACAGCAAGGATTTACCTGGCAGGGAAGTGGGTCTCATCTCTTCTGCATAACATATAAAGTTTTGCAGAATCATAAGGTGGTGGCATTCTTCTGTTCTCTGCTCTATTTCTGTGCCTTCGACAGCTGGTTCCCAGTGAGCCTTGGAATCAACTGCAGATGTTTATGTCACCAGCAGTCCCTTAGGGCTCAGTTTGAAAACTGACATGTCCCCTTGGCAGCCAAGGATAGATGTTTCTCACACATTCTCTTTTTTACTGCATTTCTTCCTGTTCAGTCATGTGTTTTTTAGAATTATGGTTAGGTTTATGTTGGCTATCTATCTATCTATCTATCTATCACTTAATTATTTTTAAGCTTCTTGTAATCTAAAAACCTGAAGGTCCTCAGAATTTGAGCATGATTTTAGATTCAGAGAATCTGGGATCTGTGCAACCTCTTACCTAATTAAATAAACTTGGGTAAGTCCTTTGACAGGAGCCTCTATTTCTTCATCTATTATATGAATTTATTGTTGTTACTGGTGGGGAAAGGTCCTCATCCCTATCTGTTGCTCCTGGGAGTGGAATTCTTACACTATCCCAAGAAAAAGAATTTTCTGAGACTTGCACGGGAGAATGAGATATTGTAGAAAGTTTTATTTCTTTGGAATTAAATCCCTGAGTTTCCAAATCCCATTTCCCTTTGTCCAGTCATAGGCGAAGTGCAGGCGGGTTTCAGCAGGAGTTAAATCAGAGCCAGTGTCCAGAGTTTCCTTCCCATGTTGGAGCAGAGTCCAGTCCAGCATCAGGCTAGCATAGTTTGTGTTCCCCACTGTAGTCCATCAGCCCATACATGTGGGGTCCACATGGCTACGGAGGAAACCTGGGCAAGTGCAAGGAAGCAGGAACATGAGAGTCCCATGAGCAAATGTCTTTGTTTAGGGCAGTGGTTCTCAACCTGTGGGTCGCAACCCCTTTGGCGGTCGAACGACCCTTTCACAGGGGTCGCCTAAGGCCATCCTGCATATCAGATATTTACATTACGATTCATAACAGTAGCAACATTACAGTTATGAAGTAGCAACGAAAATAATTTTATGGTTGGGTCACAACATAAGGAACTGTATTTAAAGGGCCAGAATGTTGAGAACCACTGGTTTAGGGGATTATGCATTCACAAAGTTTTGTGGGCTTGCAGCGGCCCTACCCATTCTGGCCAGCCACCTCTGCCCTTAGGTGTCACTGACAAGCACCCTCCCTAGCCACTCCAACTTTACTGCACATGCGTCCATCTCCTCTTTGTTGGACCCCTTTGCCCAGTAATCTGTGGGGAATGGGCAGGTGATTCCCTGGGGAGTGCAAAGTTGCAGCTTCCTGTGTAGTTGCCTGAATGACCATGCCTATAATATCTGGCCTTCCCTTTGCTTCTTTTTTATTATTAATAACTAGCTAATACAATGATATCATTATCACCTAACAAAAGGAATTCTTGAAAATTTCAAAGAGATAATTTGTGAGCAAGTGCTTTGAAAGGTATAAGTGTGTACAGTTTTGACTTGGTATTGTAATGATGCATTTTTTGACCTATAGCCATCAAATTTCAGTTGGCAATTATGTGGATGACTCTTCGTTATCCTATCTATTAAAAGAGAAACATGCAAATTGACCATAACCCAGACACCCTTCCCATTGGCTAATCAGCAGGATATGCAAATTAACTGCCAACCAAGATGGCGGCCGGCAGCCAGGCAGCTGAAGCGAACAGGAGGCTTGCTTGCTCCAGTGACGGAGGAAGCCAACATTCCCGGCCTGCCACTGCCAGCCTCTGAGCTGCACTCTAAGCAACTATGTTGCAATTATAGAAGCTAAACAAGCTCCAGAGACCTGCTTTCAGCCAGCTGGGCCTCAGAGCTTAGAGCTGCAGTGATGGCAACAGAGTTTCAATTATAGAAGCCAAACAAACC
>NW_005354385.1:13438915-13455805 GCF_000412655.1 Myotis brandtii | reverse complement strand
CCTGCTCTGAGCCTCCAATGTGGCTGGGGGCAGACCCCCAGTGGGGACACACACACACACACACACACACACACACACACACACGGCAACTGCTTCGAGCCTATGTGGCGCGGCTGGGGGCAGGCCCTAGCAGACAGACACACACACACACACATGGGACACCTGCTCTGCTTCCAGACTGTGGCCATCAGTAGGACATCCACTGATGTGATGAGGGCTCCTGGACTGTGAGAGGGGCAGGCTGGGCTTAGAGAACCCCAGCCCCCAGTGCACGAATTTCGTGTACCGGGCCTCTAGTATTATAATAACCAGCCATTTTACCTAATTCAGTCAAACATTTGGTCAAATCCACTGTAATGTTATTTTGACTGAATTGATTAAAGAGAAAGTCTAAAATAGCCTGAAAATGTAACTCCGCTATTTAACAAAGAAGCTTCCTGTTTTTCTTGTTAATGACACCTGCATGACTCACTTTTGAGCCAGATGTTGTATTTCATCATTTCATAACGTGTCATTTCTCTGCACCGATTTTTTTTATAGTTCCTGAAGCAAAATCTATTTCATCCATCACCAGGATATTGTTGGTGACAGCTGTAACACCTGAATAGGTAGCTTTAGCTTTCACATGGACATAGGGATGGAAAAATTTCTCAGAATGGAGACAGCAGGGAATGAAACATATGGCAGGAAGTGGAAGAAGTGAGGACTAGTTTCTATAACAAACCTCTGCAAGTTTTGACAAGGCTCTCTGATATACTGTCAAACCACCCCAGGGCTGAGAGGCAGGTAACACTTCTTTGTCTTTAGTTTGAACAGTAAGACTTGCCTGAGGAAAGAACTTTCTTACATTGTTACCCCCCAAAAATGTTGGGAGGCAGTGAATTCTTGCTGGATGCAATAAAGAAATCATTTGTAACCCTAACTGCTCATCAGATTCGCCTGCACAGATGCTTAGGACTCCCCGACCCCCCACCCCACTTCCACCCTTGGATATTTTAATTCAGTAGGTCAGAGATGGGACTCAGGCATCTATATTTGTAAGATGTTTTCCTGCTGTTTCTGATGTGCAAAAAGCTAGGCAAAAATGTATTGAAGGATCTAATTATCTAATGAAAGACTGTTTTAGAAGATGGACTTTAAGGCCCCACAGATATTGAGTTTATATGAGTGTATGAAGATAAATCTTCATTTGCAGGGGTCAAAATCTGAAATCTATCCAGGGACTAATTGGTAAGGTGGATGTGTGAAGTGTCTCTGTGAAATATAATAGGTAGTGGTGGGGATTGTGGCAAATTGGAGAGTGAAGCTCTTTTGAAAGGCACTCAGGCCACGCTAGTAACAAAACACATCTATGGACATATTTGGCGCTTGGGTCTGTTATTTTACCCGAGTATAAAGAGTCCTGGGGTTGAGGGATTTGGGGAAATTCTTCTCATGCCTGAAGTTTTCTTCAGTTTCTCTGGTGTAAAATACTCAGTACTACTTTCTTTTTGAGGTTTTTAAAACAATGTTAAAACATTAACTATGAGAGGTACATCTGATAGATTGCCTTTTGCAAAGAGGAAGAGAGGAATATGATTTAAATGGATCCACTTCCTTCTCTCATTTTACCCCCCAGCTTTTCCTGTCTGACTAGACTCCATGTTTGGTACAAGTTTGAGCTAAATGTGGATAAGCAGAGTATGGGGAACTTGACATTTAGTTTATCTTGATTTTCTGCTCCTGGATCCACTGCTAATCCTGTAGTACAATAATCAGAAAATCTCAATAAAATAAGAGAAATGTCAATGAATACAAAGCACTTCAAGAAGGTGTAAAGAACTGTTTTAAAGTTAGAAGTATTTTAGGGGCATCAGCTACAAATGTTGCCTAAGTGTGGTATTTTTTTTTTTTTCACTTTGGGGCAATGAAATTTTATGAGTCACTAAATACATATTTTGACATCTGGCTTCACTGCTTTTTTCCCCCCCTAAATGCTGTAAATTCTCATCATAAGAATTTCCTTCTTGTCAGTCTTTTGATACTATACTTTCAATCATTTCCTGGATGATTTACAGATGGTTGTACCTAATTGCCTTAGGTCTTAGATTCCTATGAATTCTGTAGGTTAGAGTAGGGCATGAGGGTAAGAAATAGAAATGTTAAATTTTATGTGAGGACAGGCTAAGTTTTGGCCTTCCTCAACTGTGTAATTTATACCCTTGTGCCTATTTCACTTGTTAATGTAAATTCTTATACCTACAATTATTTAGACATCATTTCTTACAGATTTGAAGATTTTCTTGCCTTAAAATTTCATTCTGACACTTCTATCTTAATTACAGCTGCCAGTTTTGGAGTTTTTTAAATATGAGATTCTGAGATGTTTTAATTTTGAGTTTGTTGATTTTGTTTGGTAGAAAAAATTAATTTTACATTGATATAAGGTAATGAAGGCTATTTTCATGAATAAATTTTAAAATTTGAAACTGGATATTTATGATCAAAAAAGTTTTATTTTCTATAACTGAGGAAGTATGTCTATACTGTTTTATGCCCTGGTTTTCTGTTTGTGGACTTACAGTTTGGTTTATGAACTTTTTATATCAAGAGTTAGATAATAGCCCTAGCTGGTTTGACTCAGTGGATAGAGCGTTGGCCTGCGGACTGGAGGGTCCCAGGTTCGATCCCAGTCAAAGGCATATGCTTGGGTTGCAGGCTCGATCCCCAGTAGGGGGCGTGCAGGAGGCAACTGATCAATGATTCTCTCTCATCATTGATGTTTCTATCTCTCTCTCCCTTCCTCTCTGAAATCAATAAAAATATATTTTAAAAAAAGAGTTAGATAATAAATGGGAAGTGACTATTGACAGTACCACATCAAAACTTGTTGCCTAGGGAGTGTACTTTTTCCTCTTATCTCCCACTCTTTTTTTCTTCCCACATTTTATAGATTCCTCTACTAGTATCTTTAAGAGCTTCATTAAAACCCGACCATCCTCATGGGGAGAAGGGCCTGTGATGAGATAACCATTAGACAACCTTGTGAGGAGATATACAAGGAAGGGGCTGGGGTGAGTTTGTAACCACATGTGCTGGGAAATTTAGGATAATGTGAAGTCCCAGCTCCCCACTAACCACCCTGATTAGTGAAGCTGAGAAAATGTGACGGAATCCATGCCTATGTACATATGCTTTTAGGAAATGAGCTCAGGATCTCTCAGGAAAACCATAGCATCTAAGATGTTAACATTGAGCCCTGGCTGGTCACATTAATTCCTTTCACTGATATTGTCTAATCTTAGGAATTGCTGCCAGAGTGTGAAAGAATGTGATTTGTGTGGGCTACTCTTTGCGTTTGCCAGCCTTGGTCCTTGGGGTGTCTAGAGGTACAGAGTTAATCGCTAAAGCAAACTATAAGGACTCAGAACTATAATGTTATTAGGGCTTCAGTAAGAAGCTTGGAAATGGGGATCACCCTGACTTATTAACACTTCCCAGGAACTCTGATTTTTAAAAAAATATATATTTTATTGATTTTTTTACAGAGAGGAAGGGAGAGGGATAGAGAGCCAGAAACATCGATGAGAGAGAAACATCGATCAGTTGCCTCCTGCACACCTACCGGGGCCTGGCTGGTCACATTAATTCCTTTCACTGATATTGTCTAATCTTAGGAATTGCTGCCAGAGTGTGAAAGAATGTGATTTGTGTGGGCTACTCTTTGCGTTTGCCAGCCTTGGTCCTTGGGGTGTCTAGAGGTACAGAGTTAATCGCTAAAGCAAACTATAAGGACTCAGAACTATAATGTTATTAGGGCTTCAGTAAGAAGCTTGGAAATGGGGATCACCCTGACTTATTAACACTTCCCAGGAACTCTGATTTTTAAAAAAATATATATTTTATTGATTTTTTTACAGAGAGGAAGGGAGAGGGATAGAGAGCCAGAAACATCGATGAGAGAGAAACATCGATCAGTTGCCTCCTGCACACCCCCTACCGGGGATGTGCCTGCAACCAAGGTACATGCCCTTGACCGGAATCGAACCTGGGACCCTTCAGTCCGCAGGCCAACACTCTATCCACTGAGCCAAACTGGTCAGGGCAGGAACTCTGATTTATAGTTGAGAAAAACTGGGCACTTATTTTAGAATCTGTGGAATGTCTTTCTCTTTTTGTTTTGTTTTGGTTTGCTTTCACTTTTGACCTTGGCCTTGGTGGGGAAGGTTTTGCCATGGACTGGGTCTGAACGGCCTGATATCCTTGTCAGTTGCTTTGAGGCAGCTGATATTCAACCCATTTGCTTGAGGGTAAACAACCAGTTTTGTTGCCCTGTCTTTCTCAAAGAGAACTGCTTTATTATGTAACCTAGTTTTGGCCAGGGCTAGAAGTTAATAAAATTGAGGCCTGATTTTGAGGGGCGATGCTTGAGCTACTCGAAGTAAGTTATATACTTCTATTTCATAGGTTGCCTCCATGCCCCTCACTGATTTTTATTCTCTCTAATATTATGTATGTCAATCTTATAAAATTTGATTAAAATATTAGAATATGTTTTTATGTTATTGCCTCTTGCATCTAAGCACAGCTTACCCAGACAGCCACACCACAATGAGCACATTATTGATTATTCATGAAGACACCGTAGGCATTGTAATTATTAGTTTTTCTTCAAATCAAATAGACTTAGACATATAACTGAAAAGATTAATAGAAGCAGGAGCAGCAAATGGGGAAACCGGGAAGGCCAAATTGCAAATCTGATTAAAATGTCTAGTATATTGAAATTGAGGAGAAGATGTAAAATTAAGAAAGTTACAAGCAGGAAATGGCAAACACCAGCTGAGGCGATAGGGAATGCCATATGTTATATGTTCTTCATGCTTTTTTCCCCCTCTTGCTTTTTTCATAAAAAACTATATATAACACACACACATTATATATATATATATATTGCCCTGGCACATGTATCATTAAGGATCTCCTTGGAAAGGCAAGTTGATATATTTATTTTTTGGAATAAAAAAATCCAAAGTTATTTTCTGCAGCATCAGGTTTGCATATATACTGGCAATCCCATGACTCTATTCATTGTTAAAGATTTAAAATTCTAGTCAGTTTTCTTTTGGTTTTCCTGTTGGATTTTATCTGTCCAAGTTCTGAGCTCTGCTGTCTCTCTGTTTCTGTTGATGAGCATCCAAGGAATACTTTGGAGCCTGTTCCCATGTATTCTTCCCACAATATTTGTTTAACACAGGATAAACAACTGATTACAAAGGATAAACAATGATAGAATATTCTTAATCTTATTGTATTAAGGCCATGCAAATCTAGGCAGCATTTATTACATGAATCAAATGTGAATTTTATTTTATAATGTGAAATTAGTTTTGGATGTCAAAATGGATTATCCCATTTATATTCCCAATTCAGATTTATTTTTATTTTTAAATATGTTTTTATTGATTTTTAGAGAGATGAAGGAAGAGGGAATAGAGAAAAAGAAACATGGATGAAAGAAACATCATTGATTGGCTGCCTCCTGCATGCCTGCCACTAGGAATCCAGCCCACCAACTGAGACATGTGCCCTGACTGGGAATCAAACCAGTGCCCTCTTGGTTCCTCAACCCCTCAATGGCTGAGCCACACCAGCTAGGCCAGATTTATTTTTAAAATTTGACACTTTCCCCCTACAATTCACTGTTCAAGACCTGTCTGCATTTTTTTTTACATTCTTTCATGGCATGCTGCTATAAACAATAATTAACAAAGCATCTAATAAAAACCTCTAGAATTGCTGGTTGTTGAGAAAATCAACAACTTTCTTAAAAGGAGCAGCTTTTCATCTTATTGGCTCATCTCAGTTTCTCCAAGCCTTAGATGTCTTTGACCCCTCTAGTCTGCCTTCCAGATGACAGTAGCAACTAACTTTTCTCTACATGCTCCGTATTCATGGTTTCATAGAGTTTATCTTAAAAAAAAACAAACAACAACAACAACACAAAAAAACCTCTAAAGAAAATCTCTTAGCCCTGGTTAATAATTTATTATCAGTTCACAGATTTGTAAAATTTACATCAAGAATGCTCTTCCTCCCCATTACAAAACAGAGAGCAATCATGCTTTCTGCTTTAGGAAGGAGCCCACCACTTCAATGATTCAGCCTTAGTTCATGTCTCAGCTCTCTGTGGTTCTGCTGTCCTCAAATCTGTAGGGACTGTTATTTTGGGGAGACAATGGAAGTGGGCTCTATTAAAGCAAAAAATGTTTCATTAGCATCAACCACTTCATTTTGATGTGCCATTTGCTATAAAGAAAGGATTTCTAGTTCAATAAAATATTGGTGGTGACCTAGTATGTCAACTTATGCTAAAAATAGACTCCAACAAAGAAAAGATCTTTTAAAGATATTTTCTAGACAGTGATGACTTTAGCATAATTACCTAGATCAACATATAAAGGGAATTTATTGGTATGGATGCAAACATTATAATAACTTTTAATTGAGAAAGTAAAAAAGGTATAAGACCTGGAATGTATAAAGGGTCATGGATTATAAAAAGCTATGTCTAGCCCGGCCTGGTGTGGCTCAGTGGTTGAGTGTCTACCTATGAACCAGGAGGTCACAGATAGATTCCAGGTCAGGGCACATGACCGGGTGTGGACTCGGTCCTCAATGTGGGGGCATGCAGGAGGCAGCCGATCAATGATTCTCTCTCATCATTGAGGTTTCTATCTTTCCATCTTCCTTCCTCTCTCAAATAAGTAAAAATATATATTTTTTTAAAAAGCTATGTCTACAAACACATCAATAATCTTTGGAGTATTCAACAAAGTCTTGAGTTACTTGATGTTTCAAGTAAGTTTCTCCTCTTCCTTGTCTTCCTCATCTCTTTCTTAAAAAAAAAGTGAACAATCTATCTATGTCTTAGTTATCTATTGTGTTTCATAAATGATAATCTAGGTCAGAAAAATGGAAGCTGGAAATGGGGACATAAATAAAAGCTTATTTTTTGTATATTATAAATGAAATAGTAGTTATAAGTAAAAATCTCAAGGTAATTTGGCCGAGAAATGTATCAGACCTAACTAATTTTTGTCTCTGTCTTTGCAAAGAGAGATTCAGAATAGCTGCCAGGAATCACTGTTATCTGTGTTTCTCAGGGGAGAAAGAAGAAAAACGAAGGGAAGAAGAACTATGTCAGGGCAAATGACTAAGAAATTACAACATTGTGAAGTTTTAAAGAACTGTAATATCAGGAGAACAATTGAACAAGAAAATAAGTTACTGAGAGTAAAGCATTCTTGAAAATGGGTAGGTGAGAAAAAAGAAAACATTTTGGAACCTTAACGTAAAATGAGAAATAAAATAGAATGTTCTTTTCTATCATTCTCTCTCCTCACTTCCTTCCTCCCCACCAAATCATCATGTTGAAGGTCAATGAAACCTCAGTTGGGGCTGGATTCTCATGAAGATGTAAATGAGTCATACAGGATGTCAGCACAGTATCTCTATTCAGAGTGATGTTGATAAATATGCTTAAATAAATACATATTTCTATTTCAACTAAATCATTTGGTGGAAATTACAGGATAAAACATCACATTATGAACCATAGTGCTTCTCCCCTAAAAAAGTGAAGATGGTGCTTTTGCACTTGTAAATACTAATAAATGGTAAGTATATCTAATACTTGTTTGTGTGTGTGTTTTACAATAATTTTTGCCTTCTGTGTGATGTTCAGATACTGAGTATTTTAGGGGTAGAAAGATAGATGAAAAGGTAGGCAAGAAGGGGAAAAGATAGGAGAAATATTTTTCTATCAGTTTTGTAATATTTCCAGAGTACTGGTGCCTATTTTAAAAAAATGTTTGCTTTAACTGATTTCTCTTTGTACACATGTTCCTAAACAGAGCTATCTTTAGTGAGGTGTTACTTATGGAAGGCTTTAAGAGTTACTGGGAGAATCCTATTCCTTCCAAATATTTTAGTTTCTTATTCTTTCTATCTCTATGGTCTAACTATTCAGAAATGATTTCTTCAGGTCTTCAAAAATTTCCCACTGAAATTTAATTATTCGAGGGAAGATAACAGTTTGACCTTCCCAAGGTGGAGATCAGGGTGAGTGGGTGGGTATGGCCTGAATTCAGTGAGATAAATCTGTGTGAATGTAATGGGTTAAGTGGGGGTTGAAGGAACAGCAATGTTCCAAGAGGAGAGCTGAGCAGAGGTGTGAGACGTTGGTATGTAGGGAGGGAGAGAGCTATGCTCTGAAGGAACGTTAGCAGTTAAATGCAATTTCCATTCTAGAATTGAACAGAAGAGTTATTTAAAATGGTTGCTTTGGGGGGCAGATTGAAGAATTTTATGTCATCTCCAGTGTAACTGAGAGTCACATTTTATACGTTTTTAAATACTCTGTACATATTTTAATGTTCTATGTTAATTTTTGTACATATCTCTATATCATTAACTATTGAAAATAGGCTCTTTAACAGTTATATAATATTTTACCATATGGATAAACAGCTATTGGGGATCTTAGTTGTTTTCAATTTTATTAGAAAGATTTTTTGATACATTTAATTGTTTTTGTTTATTTTGACAATAATTTTGTACTTTGGATAAAATAGTCAAAGGGCATGTACATTTTAAAGAGACATGTTTTGGGGTTACTAGTAAGCTGTGACCCCAAGTGTGAGGTACTTGGGATGGATCTGTCAGTCTCTTCCCAAAATATAAATTATACATATGGCAGCAAGGGAAGGGATCATGTAATGTTTGTACAAGGATCATGTAAAGTCCCTCATTATCAAAAAGTATGCTTGTTTATATGCTAATGTTTCCATTAGAGAATAGGTGGGACTTTTCTTTCAGTGTATTAAATAAATCTAGAAATTTGAGATTGAGATCACTTTGGATCTTGGCTTAAGTAACATAAGACCCCCGCAATCTCCAAATTTCTGCTTCAGTGGAGGTGATAAAAGGGGACAGAATGTTTTACCAATTGAAGCAATTGTCCACTCGCCACTTTGGAGCTTGACTATAGTCTGAGGTCAAATGCTTCCCTTAGGAATGGCAGCCATTCCTAAGGCCGAGGGGCAGTCCCGGGGAGGGAGGCGGGGGGGCGGGGGGACTTAGACTGCAAAGTATCCATCTGATCAGAGGCCTGGAATTTGTGAGGTATTATTTGAATATTGTGTAGTGTTGTATGTGTCAGGGAGTAAAAGGAAAATAGAAGCGTTTGGCTTAAAACTTCTGTTTCACTGTGATGAGAAAACCCAAGTAAAACGTAACTCAGGGCGGGAGAAGCAGCCCTAGTTCTGGTAGCTCAAAACAATATCAGTGACTGGAGGCTTCAGTGCCACAGATGAAACCTATAGCCTGCGGAAGGTATTGTTGCTTCTACTACACAGATGTGTCATTTGCTCCTACTCTATTTTTTTTCTACTTTCGATTACAATTTGCAAAATTAAATTCAATGTGGTTTTTCAACTACACTTAACATTTCTTTTGATACTTTTATTTTTTTCTAGAAGAAGTTTTGGTAGTGGGACTGTGTTACTCTGGTTATTGTAAATATGTACTATCATAGCAGGAAATGAGATGACGTTCTTGCAGGGTTGCAAGTCCTAGAAAATGTACACTGGACCTACACAGTAGTGTACAAGTCAAAATCTCCACTTCTGCAACTCAAACTTGGTTTATACCATTCTGAATCCATAGGGTGGCCCATCCATTTGTTCTTTGCTGTAGGAAGCAAGGCAATAACTTTGGTTCTTTAGGTTGGAGGTAAGAAGAGGAACATAAGTTTCCCTTAACTCTATGGAATTTAAATGGAAAATGTATTCTTCATTGCCTATCCCCTCTCATGCCCTCTGTGTTTCCCACCAGCATTGCAAAGGTGCAAGCAATTTACCCAGACTTACCTGCCGCCTGTAGTCCAGCTAAGAGCTGATTTCAATATAGTCTCCTTGCATGCCAGCAATTTGAAAAGCAATTCATTATGAAACTATAAAAATAAAAGAAACTAATTAGAGTCCAAGGTGAAAGTCTATGGTCTACACCAGCAATTTTCTACACCAGCAATTTTCAAATGGGTGTGCTGCAAGAATTTTTAAAACATGCAATACCTGACTATTTAGTCAGGGCCACTGACTTCTTTTTGCTCCAGATTGCCAAATAAAAAAAATGACAACAGCCAACACAGCAATAGCTGTCCAGTGTGAAGGAATCAAAATTATACATATTTTTTTGTCACATCGGCAAAAAATATATTTTTTGGTGTGCTGCAGAATTTTAGTAATTAGTTTACGTGTGCCATGAGATGAAAAGGGTTGAAAATCGCTAGTCTCACTAGCAGCATTAGCCTCTCCTTTTCCATTTTTTGCTGCATTCCTGAGGTCAGACATCATGCAAAATGATACTAAAGTTCATCTTGTGGTTGGGGTAGGGAAAGAACCAGGCAAATTGTGAAACAAAAGAGTAGTAATGAGGGTGGGGCCAGGAATGGAGAACAGCCGCACCAAAATTATGTTGTAAGGTTACAGCAATTTAAAAACGCTGAAACTAGACAGACAAGTGGAATAGAAAGGAGAGTCCTGACATGGACCCAAGTGTGTAAGGAATTTAATATGTTGGTATTTCAAATTAGAGGAGCAAATATCCATTATCCTTAAAAAATGTTGGGGTTCTCGCTAGTCATCTGAAAAATATAAATTTATATTACTAACCTATTTCATAGCTAAAATAAATTACAGGAAAATAAAATGCTGAATGTAAAAATTGAAATTATAAAGCCACCAGACAAAAACATGGGCAATTAAAAAATCTTGGAGCAGGGAAGGCTTTCCTAAGCATGACACAAAATCTAGAAGTCATAGAGGAAAAGACATACATTTGATGAACAAAATTTAAAACTTCTGAATAGAAAAAGCCCACACTATTAAAAAAGTTAAGAGACAAATACTGGGAAAAAATAGCTTGAGAAAATGTGGCAAAGCAGGAACTAATTCTTTAATATACAAAGAATGCCTACAAATCACTAAGAGAAAGGTGCTCAGTATAAAACTAGGCAATGGATATGAGCTGTGGAGAGTTACCAGGGATGGTAGAGATGGGAGAAAAGTGGGTGGGTGGAAAGGACTTTATTATAAGGTGGTGGGGTCCAAGGTGAGACAGCTGGACTTTTGGGAATCATAGAGAACAGCAGTCACCACCGTCAGACAGCTGAGTACTGTCAGTCACAGGCAGCAAGGACTCCCGTGGGAGCCAGGCAGTGCAGACCATCTGTCACCAGCCGGAGAACACCACCCAAAGCATGTGCTGAAGACTTGTTTGGCTGCTTCTGTATTATCATTCTGGTGAGGGCCTTGCATGGATTGTTGCCTGCACATGGCCTGTGAATTGTTCAGCAGTTTGTGCCCCTGGCTGTTACCTGATACTTAGTCCAGCCCCATCTGATTGCCTCATGTGGTTTCCTCCCTCCTAGAGCTGTAGAGCAAATGACGTCCAGAAGGACATAGGAAGTCAGGAAGGGAAAGCCCAGCACATGTATTTTGATAAGCTTGGCCAGTGGCTCAGTCTTCTTATTAATACGCTTATATCTGCCAATACATTTTCTGGAAGGATGCACAGAAAGAGAACTGAAGTAGGAAGTTCTATAAAATTTATGATACATATACATTATTTTTATAATAAAAAATGTTGAATAAAGGAACAAGGAATGTATCCACCACTTCCCCACAATTCCATCTCAATAAAGTTTAGACATAGCAATGTATATTACCTGTCATCACATGATCTTAATTATTCAGGTGCCTTTAAGCCTAGGGGATACTTTAAAGTCACAAGGTTGAAGCTACCATACATTCTTCAAGATCAGATTCATGATAAGTAGAAGGAAACTATGTTGAGTGCCTTGCTCACAGATCTACCTCCTACTGGTTAAATGATTCTGAGAGGGTGTGGTTTTTTCCAGCCTCAGTTTCCTCATTTGTTAAGTGAGAATAATAGTAATACTTATTTCTCTGGTTTGCTGTGAGGGCTAAAAGAGATAAATATTAAAGCATTCTGTAAGCTGTGAAGTGACATTTTACTATTGATCATTAATAAAAACAATGCCTTAGGAATCATACAAATGGAAGTTTTGTTATTATTTAGAGCAATAGTGTAGAAAGTTGTACTGTGGCTCATTATATGATTTATTGAATGAATTATTCAAGAGGAAAAGAAAGCTCTCTCCACAGGTGGATGCCTGGTGTGAGCCAAGTCACAGCTGTCTATAGAGATCCAAACTCCAGAAACAAAGGACTGACGGCAAGGGTAAGCACCAAGTCTGGGAACAGAGTTTGTGTCAGGTTGAAGTTATGGAATCATGGATTTGAGCACCAACGTAAGAAGAGATCAAAGTGAAAGCTGACAAGGCCAAGCAGTGGGGAAGATGATTTCCTTTATCACCAAGATGATAGTCCTAATGGCATAACACAAAAGCTGCTTCTAGAGGGGACTGGCTCATACAACTAGGAACTAGTGTCTGAAGCATCTGTGTCCCTAGGTTTTTAGGTGTCTTTGGGAGCATGGTGTTGTAGACCAGGCACTCATCCCAATGGGCAGCTTGGCTGAGCTGAGTTTGTGTTCACTGTAAGTCCACTATGCAAAAGGCACCTAAGAGTACTCACTGGATCCCAAGTGAGGTGCTGTATTTTCAGAGATGGTTTGAATGTGCAAACATCAGAGGATGAGCTAGTGGGAAGATTTCAGGACTTCTGAATTATTATTATTATTTTTTTTTTTACTTAAAAAGATTGAAATAAAAAGTTAGTTTTTTCTGGCTCTCAAAAAAAAAAATACCATCAAAAACCACCCCAGGTTTGCAGAGCATTTGTCAATTTACATAGATTCTCCCACCATTGGCAATTTTAAACTACTAATATGACAATACTGAGTGTAGATTTGGGAAGAGATGTACACAGTTAGCTGTTCTGACTGTTCCAAACCAACTCTAGTGATCCCTTGACATATGTCAAAATCATTATGTAGAGCAAAAGAAGCCAGAGTACACACTGTATTATTTCATTTATATAAGGTGAATTGTATTGCATATAACAGAGGTATGTTCCTTTTGATTGCTGAGTAATACTCCTTTGTATAAATATACCACAATATGTATATCCATTTACCTGTTGATGAACATTTGGCTTATTTCCAGTTTTTAACTATCTTTACTAATGAAAGGGTAATATGCTAATTAGGGTGGATGTCTTCCAGACTCAGGCCTCACAGCAGCCTCGGCCAGCAGTGGCAGCAGCAGCTGGGTGATGGGGGCGGCACCTTCCCCTGATCAGCCCAGTTGCCTCCTGCAGAGGAGCTGTCAGTAGGACATCCCCTGAGGGCTCATGGACTGTGAGAGGGGGCACGCTGGGCTGAGGGACGCCCCCACCAGTACACAAATTTTCATGCACTGGGCCTCTAGTTTTAAATAAACATTTTGCACAAAACTGCTATGAATATTTGAGTACAAGTGTTTTTGTGGATACATGTTTTCATTTATCTTGCGTAAATACCTAAGAGTGAAATTGCTGGGCCATGGGATAGGTATACATTTTACTTTACAGAAAACTCACATAATTTTTGAGGCATTAGGTATCCAAATTGAAAAAAAAAAAGAAAAGAAAGAAATGTGGAACCAGGGATATCCAGTGTTCTCTCCTTAAATTCTAGTTTTAATGCTACTGGTACTCATCATACCCAAGATTGGAAGAGAAAAAGCCATGGCAGTTTGTTCATTCAATCATTAGTTCATTCTTTAAAAACTGTTTATTGAACACCTACAATGTCCAGGCACTGTGGTATACATAGAAAATACATGGTTCTTATCCGTTAAGAAGTAGTGAACATCAAATCTCACTCTAGATTTCTGCTACATTTTTCATGTGTAAAAGGGACATTTATAAAGCCATTTCATTGGCTACTGGGACAGAGAATTTCGTGGAGAGTGACTCCCAACCACAAAATCCAGCCAGAGTTGAGCATTATCAAGAATGATGACTTGGACTTGCTTAAGGTCACGTTTGCTTTGTTTTATTATCTAATCAGCAAACGGATGGTTTGGTGGTCTCAGTAGTCTGGGCAGAGTAAAGACAAAGTAGCCCAGAACTGCAGGTTCTCTGCCCCAATTTAGGATGGCGTTGAGGAATAACCTCATGACAGCACTTAAGGCTGCACTCTATTCCCATATAAAACCAAGTCTTGCTCTGCCAGTTACCCACTTTTGAGTTTTATTTCTTACTTTATCACTGAGCCTACTGAAAATTTCCATGCAGGAGACCCCATATGCTATTGTTGAATCTGCAAACAGGAAGATAATATTTGTTCCAGCCAACACTCACCCTCTAGTTGGAGATAGAAAGTGTGGTGGGTGTTATATCCTCTTTCTGGGCAGAGGCAAATAAGTGGTGAGAAAATATCCCACAAATACTCATGTTGCTGCTGCAAAATTATCATCTTTATTTTGAAGATGAGGAAACTGAGGCTAAGACTTATCTGTGCTCAGCTTAGAGGACTTGAACTCGGGTCTGTATGGTTCCAAGGTTGTACGTCTTTCTGAATCCATGCTGGATAGAATATTGAGAGCTTAGGAGATGGAGAGCTTTGTGCCTCCTGGGAACCCCATGGCTCAATATTAGGTGTTTGTCCCTTTGGAATTCTTATGACATTAGGCTAAACCGATTGGAAGTAGATTTAGCCCCAGAAGTTTTTGCTTCATTAAGGGGCCACTTGCTGACAGCTTTCCTGTATTTTTCTTATTTTAGTTCTGTCAGCAAATAGGACAAAACCAACGTGCTTAGGTGCCCACTTTACAAAATTGCTGAGGGCTGGCCCTTCTTATAAAATACCAGTGAAGATCTTAACTTGTGGGGATACCAAGTTGTAGTTGGTTATTAGACACAGTGCCTGAGTTTTCTTCTGGAGGAAGTTTTGTGTGGACACCTGTATTTGAAGAGAGAGACATGTTAGTGCCTATAGCACGGAGGAGAACTGCTTGAAGGCATAGCTCACTGTGCAGAATTTTCTGCCACTGTGATTTTGAGTAATAAAGCTGTGTAGCTTCTTTCTTTCCCCCTCCTCCCCTTAAATAAAGCCTTACCTATCATCCCAAACCAGGGAAAGAAAGGAAAAAAACAAACAAAATGAAACATCTAAAGAGCTGAAGTTTTGGCCCTGACCGGTTTGGCTCAGTGGATAGAGCGTCAGCCTGCAGACTCAAGGGTCCCAGGTTTGATTCTGGTCAAGGGCATGTACCTGGGTTGCGGGCACATCCCCAGTAGGAGATGTGCAGGAGGCAGCTGATCGATGTTTCTCTCTCATCGATGTTTCTAACTCTCTATCCCTCTCCCTTCCTCTCTGTAAAAAATCAATAAAATATATTTTTAAAAAAAGAGCTGAATTTTTGCAGACCAGTTGTTGGCTGAACTTAACATTTTCCCTCAGCAACCAGTTCTAGTGTGAACCAAAACCTCAAAGAACAGCAAGTTCAAGTAGCACAAAGTAGGGGAGAAAAATATACTTTGATTTGTAATTACTCAGTTCAGGCTGGTTTTTACACAGACTTTTAGATTCAATATCTTACTTTTATTTAACTTTACCAGGATCAAAACAAGGATGTGAAGCAATTTGGCCTTAAAATATAAAATATGTCAATACTACATAACCATTAGAAAGTGGCTTTTCTTGGTCTTTAACCTTTTCCATATAAATTCAATAAAACAAGAAAACACAAGAGGGCAGATTCACCGTATTTATTCCCATTGCACAGAAAGTATTTCGCTTGTTTACTTAGTAGGTCTGCAGCAATTCTATGTTTTCTTATCTCATTTCTTTCTTGGTAATTAGCATATTTTTTTTCTTTGAAGAGCATATTGCCTCCTTACTTATAAACAAACCCTGTAAACCTATTTCCATATTGTTGAGATCTGAACTGAGCTGTAACTTTATTAAGCCATAATCATAGAAGCACAATGCAGTCCCAGAGATAATGAAATTTAACACAGAGACATAATAGGTAAATTGTCAGAAACTGGAATAACTCGCCTTTTGTTGTCAGATGAATTAGAGAATGTACAATGTAAAGAACTGAAGGATGAAGTGAGGAGACGTGATTGTAGCAACCCCACCTGCAAACCAAGCTAGGAAAAGGAAAGGCTAGACAATTAGAGAACTGCTGTGTTTGAATTACAAATCTGGGTTCAGTGACTCTCTGAGGAAACTGAAGTTATTTGTTAAGCAAAACAGGTTTTTGCTAAGAAGATTTTTATTGTCTGAGATAAAGAGACAGGACTAAACCCAATTTTAAAATGACCTGCTTTGCCATAACTCATTAAGAAAGGCGTGATTGTATATGGTCACATTTTAGAGGCTTTCTGAAATTGCACATGAAAATTTTGCTTGAAAATCATTATATTTAATATGCTCATCACAATTACAGCACACAGACAACATTTATCTACTTCCTAAATGTGTAGGTGTAAATGTAGTCATTCTAAGTTAAAAAATAACCCAGAACATTTAAAAATTCCGGCCTTGAGTTTGGAAGGCCAATTTTACAGAAATCAATCACAGTGAGTATTTATAACATGTCATGAGAAAAATTCTAACAGGATAATTCAACTAAACCATTTTTTTTTGTACCGTGACACTTATGTACACCCAAGAAGAGAGCATAGGCGACTAAATGGAGAGGTTGAGTGGGTGCTTGTCTTTTGCCAAGGGAATCATTCTAGAGCTTTGAAGCTGTATTCTTTTTTTTTTTTTGCAATAGAAATTTATTTTTTATTTTTATTTTTTAAATTAAATCTTTATTGTTCAGATTACATTTGTTCCTCTCCCCCCCCCCTAACCTCCCCCCCC
>NW_005354385.1:13434994-13437868 GCF_000412655.1 Myotis brandtii | reverse complement strand
ATCCGGCAAATGGCTCTGTGCAGGGCTTGGGCGGGGCGGGATCAACAGGGCAGGGCGGGCGGAGGGAGCGGTTATGGCTGCTCTCAGTCCCGTTCCCAGAGGCTCTGCTTCTCAGAACCCCAGCAACCGCTGCAAACCTCGGAGAGAAAGCTGCCCTCACGTTCCAACTGATGCCAGACAATCCCGCTTCTCACGTTTGAGTCTGAGTCCCTAGAGACTCGCCCGGATCTGGAGCTCAGAGTCTGAGACTCTCTCCTGATTGAAAACGACAACCACGCCCTCAGCCACCAGCCGGCTCCACGCGCACCTCTGTACCTTTGTATTTTCCACACTGCACCTCCTCTGAGTCTCGGTATGCTGTTCTGTTTCCTTCTAGTTGAAGAGTCTCTCCTCAGCCAGCCTTCCTGTGGTTCTGGGTGATGTCCGTTCCGTCTTTTAGTTGTATTTTTGAAGTGGTTGTTTGCGGCAGCAATCTCCGGTGTTTACCTATGCCGCCATCTTGGTTTCCCCCTGAAGCTGTATTCTTATGACACCTTATTTAAGATGTATAAGATGTAGAGAAAATGTAAATGTCCAGATCAAGGAATAGAGGGTGAAAATTAAGGAGAGTCTAGAGATTCTTCCTTATTCTCCCCTCTCCCCCAATCATTCCTAGAAGCTGTCATGTTCTAGGCTTTTCCAAAGGCTTCATAGATATAAAGAGCCCATAAGATTTCACATCCATCTCCCTTAACTGACTTAAGCATCTCAGGGGCAGAGGTGGTTCTGGCCCGCTCAGGAATTCTGAGCTAGGTGGTTTGGGAGTAGGCTGAGAAAAAGACAAAAGATGTTATTAGAAGGGGTGTGAGGCAGGGATAACCTCAGGAGTCCCAAGCAGGGGATTGAGGATTTAGGTTGGGATATGACAAACACCACAGCTGATGATACCCAACGACGAAGGTAAGAGCCAAAAGTAGTTTGGGTGTGGGGAGTCACGTCATTAATTATTCCCATAAATTCTGGCTCTATATTAATCAAAGAAACACAATAAGCTCAAATGCATAGCATAATTACTTGAGGTAAATCTTATGTAGCCTTGGCTACATACTATCTTAGAATCAACTGGTAAGCTCTAAAAATACTGATGCCTGGGTCCTACTGTTAGAAATGTTGATTTAACTGGATAGGAGTGCAGCACAGGTTTGAGAGATATAAAAGTTTTCCAGGTGCTTCTAATGGGCAGCTAATGTTGAAAACCACTGTTAGAACCTTCACTGAGTCTATCTAGGTAAAAACATTGAATATTACCTCCTCCAAGAAGGTAAAAAAAATGATTTTTGCCAGGCTGGCATGGCTCTGTGGTTGAGCATCGACCTATAAACTAGGAGGGCACGGTTCAATTCCCGGTCAGGGCATGTGCCTGGGTTGTGGACTTGATCCCCAGTGTGGGGTGTACAGGAAGCAGCCCATCAATGATTCTCTCTCATCACTGATGTTTTTATCTCTCTCTCCCTCTCCCTTCCTCTCTGAAGTCAATAAAAAAATCTTAAAAAGAGAGAGAAAGAAATGCCTATAAAAGTTGATTTTAACTTTGTACTAGTATTTGGTGGTTCAATGGTTACCAAGATTTAAGAGTTGAGCAATGCATGTTTGAGATTTAGTAACAACCCTGGGTCTAGTTCTCTCTGTGGTCCAGTCTGGTGAGGCTGGGCATGATGATGCTTGACTGCTCTTCACCTCAAACTCTTGCTGTAATCCTATGTTCTCTCACTGGAGTCACAAGACACTTGGCGATTGCATATCTCCTTGCTTACCATGAGTAAATGATGGGCAAAGCAGAGGTTCTTAGGAACCAAAGATAGCTATGGTACCCTATTATCTGTAAGATTACCTGATACTTCATTGAATTATTTGGCGGGTTTTTTGTGTGTGTGTTGTTAATGCTTTGCTTTTCTTTCTCTAGAAAAATTACTTATTAAAAAATCTGTTAACCAAACATAACTGAAATATTTTGTTCAACAGATATATTGCCTCTTATGATTTGAATATGGATGAGCTAAAAGCTTTGAAAATCTGGCAAGAATAAAAATGGCTGGAAATGACTTTTGGTTGCCAGTGGGTGATGATGTAGAAAAAGGGAAGAAATGGAATCAAGTGATTTTTGGTGTACTATCAAATCCTCTTGGATGTTTATAGACATTGTCTTGTAATAAGTTCTGAGGGAGTTTGGTGTTATTTTTATACCACTGGCTACCATTACAGGTGAGTTTAAATGGACCCAGGTTTCCTAGTCCCAATAGAGGCCAAGCCTCTTGAAGGCGATGGTTATGAATTTTCTCCTAGGATTATTTTTATTAAAGATGAAAGGAGCAAATCTCATTACATTAAAGCTGTAATGGTGGAATAAATGAGGTGGAGTGGAGATTTGTGGCTTTATGCATATCACATCACCTCAGTGGCTGATCATCCCACTATGTCCAAGTTCAGCTCCATTTAGGCTTCAGAATCTGCTTGTAGGAGGATACTAGCTTGTCAAAAAGAGAAAAATGTACTTGGAGAACACCATGAGGCTACATTCATAGGTCAGATTCTACAACATCACTTACTGAGACCATTTATCTGTTTGCAAAATTCTGGTTCCACTGATAAGCATTTTGTTGTTATTGTTTTTCTACTCAATTGAAAGGGACTAGAGAGATACTTAGTTCAGTCTTGTCATTTGGGCAAAGAAAACCAAAGCCCAAGGAAGTTAAGGTGCTAGACTCAACACTGAGTTTGTAAAAGAACTAAGACTAGAACCTGCCTCTCCAGTCCCAAATCATGGCTCTTTCTTCCTCCCAGGTTGATGTAGTTTCAGAATGAAACGAAGAACCTCACTGGTCAATCTCACAGTTT